>NC_029791.2:122076678-122087088 GCF_000816755.2 Arachis ipaensis | reverse complement strand
GGAGGGCCCCATATTTGGACACAAAAAAGTTTCTCCAGGGGTCTCCGACCTTTGTCCAGGCACAGCTAGGTAGCTTTTATTTGTTTGTTAGATTTTCGACTTGTCTGACTGACTTTTCCGACTTGTCTGATCTATCTGTTATTATCCTTTCAGAGATGGCAAAGGCAAACGCTCAGGAGTCTTACCAAAGGGTCCAAGAGGCTAAAGCAAGGTCTCGCGCCAGGACTGGTGGCGCCAGGGCGGTTATCTCTCCTCCTCCTCCTCCTCGGAACGTTGGGACTCCCTCTCAGCCCATTGTGATTTCTTCTTCAACTTTCTCTCAACCGCCCCCCTCTGCTCGACCTTCTCCTGAGCCAGAGAATAAGAAGCGCAAGACCTTAGAGTCTGGCTCTTCTGGTGAGGTGAAGGCGGATGCTCTTGCATTCGTCCGAAAGAACATCTATCCCCATGCTCGTATAAGCATGGATGATGCTTCTGTTCGGCGCCACCTTACCACTCTAGTTGAGGAGAGCCTCAAGGCGGCGGGGGTTTGTGGCAAACTCTTAGATATTTTTGAGAAGGCTCCTCTCAGCTCTTTAGGGATGACCTCGAGGGTTGAAGAGCTGGAAGGAAGGCTTCTCATATATCAGGAGCATGAGGGGAAGTTGAAGGAGGAAGTCGCCAAGCTGAGGGAGGAGAGAGATAACCTCCGGGAGAGGGAGAGGAAGTTGCAAGCCCAATGCAACATGGAGGTCGGTTTGAGGAAGACAGCACAGGATAGCTATCAAAGTTTGTTTAATGATCTTGTGTCAGTGAAAAATGATCTGCTGAATTCTCGGAAAGCATACGCCGAGTTGGAGGACTCTATTGCTGATGGCGCTGAGGAGGCTTGGAGGATCTTTAAGGAGCAGGTCGGAGTCATTGCTCCTGACTTGGACCTCTCTCCTTTAGATCCCGATAAGGTTGTCATCGATGGTGCCATTGTGGATCCCCCTGTCCCCGAGATTATTTCCGAGTCAGATTTGAAGACTCGGGGGCAAAGGATTATAGAGTCTTCTCCTCGCCCTAAGGACGCCCCGAGTTCCTCCACAGTTCCTCCGACTTCCTCTTCATCTCCTTTGGATGTCTCTCTTTCCGGTCCTGGTGGTGCTCCTCCTGGCTCTGGTGATGGTGATCCGTCTACTCTCCTTCCTAAAAAATAATTTTGTTGGCTATATGGGGGCCCGGCCTGTGGGTCCCCTCTTTTTAAACTCTTTATTTAATTTTGGTAGTGCGTGAACAATTTTTTGGCCTTTTAAGGCCGTAAACAAAACACTTTTTAATACCCTTTTTTAATAAGGGTTTAAGTTAAAAAATAAATACCCTTTTTTGGATAAGGGTTTAAGTTACTTTATGCGTGCATGTTTCTCTGATTTCGAACTTCCCTTTGATCTTTTCTGGAAAAACCTTTTCTTTGGCTTTGTCTGCTTTTCTGAACCTTTTTATTTTAAGGATCTTTAGGACAGCCTTTTAATCTTTTCTTAGGTTTTTTCCTATCTCTCTTTGGTTATTCCTAGTACTCAATTTCGTTTCATTGAGTTTTTATGACTTAGGCTACTTTCGTGATTCATTTTTGTTTTACTCAGTTTCCCATTCCGACTTATGAGTCGGGATGTTTCCGAGTTTATCAAGATCAACTTCTATAACCTCTTTACACTGACTTGTACCTCGTCGTTTTATCCTGACGACCATCTAGGTCGGTTCATTGGATTTTCACGTTTTGTCGAGCTTAAGTCGGCGCGTTTCGTCGAAAAAATAAAAAAGGAATTTGCAAGAGATATATATGAAAAAGATCTTTTATTAATTGGGGAGGTACCTTATTGCTACTAAGGATTTTTGACAATCTATTTCCCTTAGTCTCTACTATGATGCCTCGTTAAAAACCCTTCTCCAGAAAAAACCCTTTGGTTTTGGGAAAAAATCATGAAGTTGGGAAAAGAGTACATCAAGGAGTAGAGCTCGCTTTTAGCTATAGTACCTTTTCATATTACAAGCATGCCACGACCTTGGTAACTCGGTGCCGTCCAAGTCGGTCACTTTATAATAGCCTTTTCCTAAGACCTCCTTGATTTTGTATGGTCCTTTCCAGTTTGCAGCAAGCTTTCCTTCTTCTGATTTGTTGACTCCAATGTCGTTTCTGATCAAGACTAAGTCACTTGGGGTGAATGCTCTTCGAATGACTTTCTTGTTGTATCTTGTAGTCATCCTTTGCTTCAACGCTACTTCTCTTATCTAGCCCAGGCTCCTTTCGCATCCTGTAACCTTTTCTTCAGCCCTGCCAGTATGATTTTGTTGGCTACCTCGGCTTGCCCATTGGCTTGCGGGTGCTCCACCGAGGTGAACTGGTGTTTGATTTTCATACTGGCTACTAGGCTTCTAAAGGTAGAGTCGGTGAACTGAGTTCCATTATCTGTAGTGATGGAACAAGGTATCCCATACCTTGTGATGATATTTTTGTAGAGGAACCTCCGACTCCTTTGTGCGGTGATGGTGGCCAATGGTTCTGCTTCTATCCACTTTGTGAAATAATCTATTCCCACAATCAAGTATCTGACTTGTCCTGGCGCTTGGGGAAAAGGACCTAACAAATCCATTCCCCATTTTGCAAAAGGCCATGGAGAAGTGATACTGATTAGCTCCTCTGGGGGAGCCACATGGAAATTTGCATGCATCTGGCATGGTTGGCACTTTTTCACAAATTCCGTGGCATCTTTCTGCAAGGTCGGCCAGTAGAATCCAGCTCGGATTACTTTCCTGGCTAGTGACTTTGCTCCGAGATGATTTCCGCAGATCCCACTGTGGACTTCTTCCAACACTTCGGTGGTTTTTGAAGTCGGTACACACTTTAATAATGGTGTTGATATCCCCCTTCTGTAGAGGATATTTCTCACCAAAGTGTAATGTTGCGCTTCCCTTCGGATCTTCTTAGCCTCTTTCTCCTCCTTGGGGAGGATGTCTAATTTTATGTATTCGACCAAGGGGCTCATCCAACCGAGGTTTAATCCGACTACCTCAAGGACCTCCTCTTGTTTGTCTTTTTATTTTACTACGAAGGGTTTGTGGAGAGTTTCCTGGATCAGGCTTCTGTTATTCCCTCCTGGCTTGGATCCGCAACTCGGTGTCCTCCGACTTGTGCGTGCGTGGAGGAATGAGGGGTGGTACCTGCAAAGACACTCCGATGCCTAAGTTAGCAAGGGCGTGAGCAGGTTTAGAGTGTATTGGGTCTTAGAGATACTTGAGGAGTGTCAGTGTATTTATAGTGGTGAACCAATAACCACCGTTGGAGTAGTGCCACTTTTCTAGGGTGTTAACCGTCCCTTTATCTTAGGGAAGTTAAGATATGGCTCGTGGAAGTGGTTAGAGAGATTCTAGGGGCGGTTACCAATTCAAATGAGTGCTTATTTGCTAGCTAATTCTCGTTCCCGACTTCCTTAGAGTAAGTCGTGGTGCAAACCGACTTTGTAGCGGTTGATTTGGTACAGGGTGAGGCTCAACCCTTTGGGTTGTGCCTTCTTACTTGGATCCTGGGCCCTAGCGTTGGGCCAGGGTATGAACAATTACGTATAAAAAAAATTAATTACCAAATCAAATTCATTACTAAGTCATCTAATGCATTTAAATTTTTTTTAATCAAAATTAAATTCTTTTATAATTATGCAAAATTAATTTAATATATATTTATTACGTTTAAATCTGTTAAATTTTCCTATGGATCGCAGAGAAGTTTGTGAAAAGGAGGAGGAAGCAGACAGGTGGTGAGGGAAGCAAAACGATTTATTTGACAAGAAACGTGACTGAGATTCCAATTGGATTCGATTATTTGGGGCTGAAATTGAAGGGTTTTCCTGTTCTCCGTCATATTCCATCTTTGATGTCTTCCAATTCGTACCGAGGAGGTTCCGCCTACGGTGATGCCGCCCCTTTCCGATCCAGGTAATTCAATTCTTTCATCCATTTTCAGAATTTGATGCTAATCGTAATCATACTCATGTTCATATAATTTTGGGGATTTGCAGAGAGGGACTTAGCACGAGACCAGCTGCTTCCTCCGATGAAATCCAATTGCGCATTGATCCCATGGACATGGACTTGGACCACGAAATCACCGGTCTTCGCGGCCAAGTCAAAAAGTTGAGAAATGTATTTCTCTTCTCTCAATAATTTCATTATTAATTCCTTGATTGGAACTTGGAGTTTGGAGTACATACACATAGCATGGAACTAGGAATGTTCATTTTTAGGACTTGAAACTTAGAAGGGAGAATTATTCTGGAGAAGAACTGAAGAATTATTATGTTGATCTTGTATGTGCTTTTCAATGCTTGTTTCCTTGCTGATATATATATAATCATTCTTGTTGCCTTTTCCTATCCGCTTAAGTTTTTGGAGAGAGTGGTTTTATAACGTGGTATCCGAGTTTGAGAGGAAAAATAGCATAAGGCAAATAAAAAGAGAAAAGAAGGCATGTGCAAAAAATCAAGCAAATCGAAAAGAGACTATTGTTTGAGGAAGCATGTTAGAGATATAACTATTCATGTTGCCTCTTCTTATTAGCTTAAATTTTTGAGAAAAGTTGTTTCATGACAATTTCTTTGATTTAACAATCTATTGCTCCTTATAGAGTATTGGATTTTGATGGAAATAATGTATGCTTGTATGCCTTATGTTCTAGGCAAGGATGTAATTACTGTTCATTGTTTTATTTTATTAGAAGTAGTTTGAGGAAACTGTGGCATTCCAATATTTTTCCCCCTTTCTCTTGTTTCCCTTTATGCTTCGTTCTGATCGCATACACAACTTCGTACATATTGGGTGCAGGTTGCTCAAGAGATAGGTACAGAAGTAAAGCAGCAGAAGGATTTTTTGGAAGAGCTGGTACATCATATCTTCAATAAGCTATACTCCTGTGTGTGTGTGTGTGTGTGTATCAGTTTGCTTAGAGTTGCCTGCTCTATATGAACCAGCCAAAATGGTTTCTACAGGAACTTCATTCATCTCTAGATTTTGACATCTTATATAAGCTGAAATGATAACTGGGGGAATAATGTTTAGGCACCATGTTATTTATGCTACTGTTAGAATTTAAAACTTTGACCAAGAAACAAGATCATTCAATATTGTGGATTTTGATTTCTTTAGGATAGTTAGCTAGGATTATCTCTGGGTTTATTTGCATTAAGATAATCAATGGATGTAAGAATAATCATAAATTGAGAAGTAATACTTTATGGTGTTGCATCTGAAGATGTCTCCAAAATATGTCCAGCATTTTATATATTTTATTTTTATAATGTTCATATTAGTAACTCTAACTACTACTACAAATGAATACTGTGGAACTCGTGTAGTTGGTGCATGTTGATTTGCAGTTATTGATCAACCATCCTTTTTTATTTGTTATGTTTTTATTTTTTGCCAGAACTGGTTAACATTTGGGTTTGCATTTGTTGGATGCAGCAAACATTGATGACGAACGCTCAAGCCGGTGTTAAGAATAATATAAGAAGATTGAACAAGAGCATTGTTCGAAGTGGTTCAAACCATGTTGTTCATGTGGTTTGTTTTGCATTAATTTGTTTCTTTGTAGTATACGCTTGGTCAAAGATGTTTAGAAAATGAGGTCACTGTTAGGGGTTATGATGCTCCAGTTGAGTTGAAAAAAGAAGCCCTCAGCGTAGGCCTTCTTAATTAACATTTTGTTGTATAGAAAAGCTCCACTATCCGTCAAAGTGTAACACACTATATAGTTGAAAACCTAGACTTTGGAATTATATTTCTTGTCTATATTGCTTAGTTTTATAGTGCCCTTTTCTATCTTGATCATGTGATAAATGAAGCGGAACGTACTAGATAAGAATCTGTTTTGATCAAAGGCTCCATAACATTAATAATTAAGATAGCTAGTTATGTGCTCACATAATGTTATAATATTCTTGTGTTCTTAATTCCATCAAGTTTAATAGATGGGTAAATCAATGGGAGTTGCTATCATACATTCATTCATACGGTAAATAAAACATATTTTAGAAAAATAAAATAAAAAACCGTTGTTGATGAATATCGTTGGATGTGTGGTTGCTGATCAGATTACTAGCCTATACAGTAATGATTCCTTGCATAATATTCATGGCAGTTGTTGCTTGTGTAGCAGGCATGCAGAAATAGAACTGCTTTTGCGTGTCACATTCATGATTTCTCTTGCTTCTGAGAGAGGCATTCTATCATTATTGCATTCCCAATATATTACTAGTTACTTACATGTAAAGGTTTTTTTATTGCTCTCCTAACACTTGTGTTTTCACCAACGGCTGAGATGTATTCGATTGTGCGCGGAAATCATCATCCTTAAAACGTGAGATTCTGATACTTACAAAAGACACATATTCCCTTATTTTCGTTTCTTTCTTGTCCCGTCTCTATGTCCTACTTGCACCTTTCTTGCGATGCTTTTGAGAAGAAATCAGGGTTTTCTATTTCGTATGTGTTATGTCAATGTCATGGTTACACCACCACTAGGTTTTAATTTTGATCCGTTATTACCATATATTATCAAACACTATAATCAATCTCTTTAGTATTCTAAAAAAGTTACACAATAAAATTCAGTAATGACTAATGATCAACCTTCCAAATAATATAAATCAATGAAATAAAATTTAAAATATTCTCTCTCTCTCAATATATATATAAACCGTGCTGTAGATATAGCAAGAACAGGGGCAGAGATAGAATAATATGCATTCTATATATACATATTCTGTACAATTATTTCACTCTCTCAGTCAAACATTATTAGGTTAACGACCAAAGGGACTAGAAAAAAAATTATTGCAATTAGATCATACACTAAAAGAAGGGAGAAGTTGGAGAGCAATTGGCACAAAAGGCCAACCTAACGTGGGAATTGTCAGCAATGTAATCCACTTTTGCCCACTGTGTCCGTTGTTATGCTATGCTGTGTTGTCGTTGTGATGGGGGAAAGTAAATTCTAAAACACCCCAAAAGCGGAGGGTACCGTGGTAGTGTGGCATGTGGCAATTGTCAGCCATGTCAGTAGGTCAAAATGCTTTACAGAGGTTGTTAGCCTTCATGTTAGATGAACCTTGCTCAACTATTGGACCGGTTGGACCACACAACCTGCTCCTCTTCGGTTCTGAGATCCTTACGTGTGAGATCGCCGTGGCTAGAGCGTCGATCAGCACACATCCGTCCTCATCATCTGAGTCGCAACTCTCAGAGGACGAAGACTCGCTAAGGGAGCTGTTACCTAACCTGTTTCTTCCTAACCTAGTTACCGGGGCGGAGACAAACCGTCCGCATGATGCACCAACTTGGTGCTTCGTTTTTGTTCGGCTGGGCAGTGGCTTCAATGTGCGTTCTGTGTAAAATGTCATCCATGGATGCGCTGAAAATGAACCAGAAAATGTTAGTATAACATGCAAAGTTGTTGATTGACAAAAGTTGTTGAGAGCTTGCAGATCTTCAGCTTGCAAAAAATCCTTGTGACTGCAAAGATAACTATCAAGAGAACTGGGAATTGTTCTCTGTTTTAATCATTTCAAATGAAATAACAAAAGAGAGTATTGAATACAAGAATTAATTGCTACATTGCTGCATGCATCATTGATGTAGAGAGATAAAAGTGGCCAACAACAAAACTATTATAATCAATGCGTATGAACTTACTAAGTACTTCATCAGCTGTTATTCTTGATGTAACATCCCTTGTAAGCATTCTCTCGACGAGGTCCCGTGCAGGTTTAGATATTGCTGCCCATATGCCTGTTTGGAAATCCAATTTAACATTCTTAATTGCCTCAAAAACAGCTTCCAATGAATCCCCCTGGAATGGAAGATTGCCAACCAATAGAGCATACAGGAGCACTCCCGAACTCCATATATCCACCTTCTCAGAGTATTTGCCTGACAATACTTCTGGGGCCACATATGCAGGGCTTCCTGCTAAGCCAGTCAAGTTCTGACCTGAGATACAAAATATTTATAGTTATTAAGAGCTTAGACAATGCTGAAACATATGATTGTACGACAAATGGAGCACAAAATGAGAAATTCCAATTACATATTATTTGCAACAGATAGGAAAGACAATATCATGGACCAACTGCAAGGTAGGTTAGGTTCATATTGATACAAGCATTTTCCCTAAAGACCTCTGACTCAAATTTGCAGAAGACTTTCTTAAGGAGTGGTGAAAGAAAAAATCCTGCAACTTGCAAAGGATATAACCATCTAAATCCCACCATGTTTTTCTCCTATTGACAACGTAAAATTAGCAAACAAAGATCCAATGTATGCAAAGTGTAGAGTTCTGACCACTTTCAAAATTCCTGCAATAATAGCAATTACTTTCAAATTCAGTATACCATTTACAATACCACAGGGAAATAACATATGACCACTAGGCTCAAAACTAACATCAAATAATGTACTAGCACATCTGCTATATACCCTCAAACAGGTTTTATTGATAATTATTAGGTTGTATAAACTTCTTTTACATAAAACAGCTTGGGAAAGAATCCTATCCACATGTTAATTGTAAAGATACATCTGCTATATACAGTCTCAGATGTTACCTTCAGAAATTCTCATTGCGAGGCCAAAATCTGCAAGCTTTATTTTTCCTGATGCTGTGAGCAGAATATTCTCAGGTTTGATATCTCTGTGCACAACTCCCATGTCATGACAGTACTTGATGACTAACATCACTTCCTTGAGTACATTAGCAGCCTGCTGTTCCGAACATGGACCTTCCCTAAACATATGATCAATCAGTCGCCCCCCGGAGCATAATTCCATCACAAGATGGAAGCATTCAGCTTCTTCATACACTGCTTGCAGTGTCACAACCCCGGAATGTCCAGACAAGTGCTGCATTATCTCAACCTCTCGATGAACTGTCTCCTCTCCTTTCTTCAGAGTCTTACACGCATATTCTGCTCCGCTAGCCCTTGATCGGCACAACCAAACAGAGCCAAATTTTCCTTGCCCAATCGTTTGACCAGGAACATAATCATCCTCAATCTTCTTCTTCCTGCCCATCTGGGTAGCAGCATCAATGCAACCAATCTTCCTCTTGAGACCTCTGCCCGGCGTGATCAATGATGAAGTCCCGCAAGGCGGGGCAGTCGCAATGCCGGCAAGCCTCCTCTTATAAGAAGAGGCGGGCTCAGTGTCGGCATCTTCCTTGCACCTCTTCTTCAGCCTAAAGCAATCCTCCAGCGAGTAATGACACTTCAAATTCGAAGACGCAGACTCATGTTCCAAAGGCAAAACATCATCCGGCAGATCGGAGGCATCTGCCTCACTTCCTTTCCTTTTCTTCCTCATAATAACATCGGTTGTTGACCAACTAACTAATCAAGCATTTCCAATCTTATTTATTAAGATCACAACATCCCAACGGCACAAGAATCACAGACACCACAGAATGTTTTCCACTTTTGCTGCAAAATATCAAAACCAAACTCCTGGTTTCTGCTCTACAATCAAGGTACACAGGATCAAACACTGAAATAAATCTAAATCACAAAAAACAAGTAAGATCAATTCAAAAGAAGAAGGATTTACTTCTCCAAATGCATCGTGTGCGGAATCTTAGAAATCAAAACAATGTGATAGCATAGAACGAACACGCAAACATGAACACACCCCACACACTCCGTAAAACAGCGATCACGCATAGTCATCAGAAATCATGAAGCACAATTGAATAAAACAGAAGGAGTAAAGAGTAAAGAACGAACCTTTACGCAAAAGGGGTGGTGGATCTGTTCCAGCGAGAATTAAAAATCAACGAGATACAGTAATGGTTCAGTTAGAATCAAAAAGGGGTAAAAAAAGAATGGGAAATCCCGAAGAATCGCGAAGAAATCCAGTAGGGAAAACCCTAAAAATCTCCGAAGAAAGATTTTTTGGGGGAAATCCCTGAGACGGTAGGTTGGGTAGGTTGCACCAATAAGATTAATTTGACGAATGAAGCAACTCTCTCTCTCTTTCTTTCTCGCGAGGTTGTGTCCCTAATCCATTGTTTCTGAGGTTTAGCCTTGCTTTTCTCTCTGCTACGAGTTAATAAAAATCTTATTCTTATTTTTATTTTTATTTTTATTTTAATCCTTAATTTTCTTTTGTGTTGCGTGTTGTGTTCTGATTGGTTCACTGTTTCTTTGGGTTTCTGGTCATAGAGGGTTAAAAAGGAGTCAGTGTTTAGGGCCGTAGATTTCTCTCTTCGTCTCGGATTTTGTGGCTTCTTCGTTTTTCTTATATTTTCTTTGCTCTGTTTTTTCTTGTTGTTCTTCGGTGGCTTTTGGGGATTTATTTAGAAAAGTTTAATTTTAAAATATTGTTAAAAAAAATAATATTATTATTTAA
>NC_029791.2:122062140-122076172 GCF_000816755.2 Arachis ipaensis | reverse complement strand
TATTTTATTTATATTAAACTATTCTTTTACCTTAACCCATGACAATAATAAAGAAGTTTCGTAGTCCATAAATTTAACAGAATACATAAATTTAATTACAATTTTAGTCTTTATTATCATATCTTTATCTTTATCTTATCTTTATTTGCTTTTATCTTTTATATGTCAATACTCTATATATACTTAGTTTTATCTTCATAGTTTATAATTTTCAATCAATCAACAATCAACAATCAATAAAATTTTTTCATTTATTCTTTTTCTATTCTTTCACAATTTTATCAACTTATAACTAATTATTATTGAAAATTATTTCAAATTCATTTATAATTTAATTATTATTTTATAAAAAATTCATTATCTCTCGAACCTTGCTTGGCGTAGTAGGCAACTGGGCCTGGTCTGAGTGCATGTACCCGCCCTGCTTGCTTTGAAGAACTTTTTCTTTTCCATCACACACTTATCGAGGTCAATGCTTGTATCTTCAATCAGGGGGGTTTCTGGTACTAATTAAGATCGAATTAAAAAAAAAATTGATTTTAAGTATATATATTTTTTGCAATTTTAATTGCATTGATTTAATTTTATTTTAAATTTTGATATAATATGATACAAATTATTGTAAAATAGATTATATCGGTTTATTCGTTTTAAAAAAATAATAAGATTTTATTAGTACAAAATATAAATAAATTTAGGACGGTTAAATTAAAAAATACATAGTTTTTATTTTAAATTTATAAAATATTAATTAATTAATTAAATAATAATAATACATGTAAAAAATAAAAATATATAAAAAATTAAATATGTAAAATTTTAATTTTAATAAAAGATATAATATTATATCATAATAAATTAAATTAGATTGAATTGAGAAGTAGGTATAAATTTAATTTAATTTATGCGATTTGTTAAAAATAAAACTCAATCGAGTCTAAACTTATGTCATTTTAATCGATTTTCAATTTATATTTAGTTGATTTATTTGTTAATATTATCCAAAATATTTAGCAAAATATCTAATAAATTATTAGAATACCTTTATCAAATTAATTTGATGATTAATAAATATTAAGTTATTTTAAATTTGTTAATGTTCACATAAATGAAAAAAAGAACGTAAAAGTATTATGCTGTAAAAAGAAAAACTAAGCATATTCTAAGTTTTTGCAGAGTTACCGGTTCAGAACCAAAGGCCCCCAAACGCCGTGGTTTTAAATTTTTCATTAAAAAAAAAAAAAGTTCAGAAATCAAAATCCCCTCTTCCATTCCCCTTTGGCCCTTTCTCCCTCTGAAAACTTGGAAAGAATAAAGAACTCAAAAACCCAACGCTAAACCCTCTTCGATACCCAACCACCATCCATCCCACTTTAGAGCTCATACTCATCGCCGAACCCTTCTCCTCGGGTGGAGGGTGCTGTCGCCGCCGGGTGGAACCGACCGTGGTGCCGTTGTCGCCTGTAGAACGGCCCTCTTCTCGTCGCCGTCGCACGAAGGTCTGCGACTCCGTGTTGAGCTCGTGGCGTTGAGGTCTCATTGCTCTCTCTCTCTGTCCGAGCTCAACGTCTCTCTGTCCGAGCTCAAATCCGTTGCCGTCACTTCCCATTCCTCCGTCGCCGCCACTTCCCTTCCTCCCTCGCCGCCGGTAAGCACTGCTTCTTCAATATATTTTTGCTTGTTTTGTAATAATACTGATTCTGAGTTGCTGAGATAATGACACTGAATTATTTATTTTGTTAATTTTTGCTTATTGTGAGTTGCGATGAGTGAATCCATGTCTATGGCTGCTGCGTTAAACCCTCCCAAAACCCCCTTCAAAATCAACCTCACACCCGCTCTTCTGCCTCCCCCAACCTCCTCCGCACTCACTTTCAAACCAAACAACAACTTCCCCACACTCTCCGCCGCCGCACAACCACAACAACAAGAACACGCCGCTCTGCTTGACACTCTACTCAACAGCACCCGCAAGAACCAAGTGCTCCACTCCATCAGAACCACATCCCCCTTCAACTGCCTCTCCGAAACAAATCTTCACCATACAGTTCCCGCCCTCACCTCCAAAACCAGGGGAAAGGTGCATATTTCCCTCTTTAATCCCTCTCCAATTTAACTACTCATTAATACAAATGAATGGAAGTCGAGATTTTTGGTAAAATTGCAATCGTAATATAAAAGCAGAAAACGTTGTATTAAAAAAAAATCATCTGAAAAATTGATGAATTTGGTTAATTGTGGTCTTATGGCACAGGTTAGAGACATATATGATAGTGGAGAGTACCTTGTTCTGGTTACTACTGATCGCCAGAGTGCATTTGATAGAGTCCTTGCTTCAATTCCCTTCAAGGGACAGGTTTTGTGTTCTTATTCTCGATCCTTGTTCTCTGTATGAACAGTTTACTTGGTTGATCATGGATCACACTCAATGTTCTTTATTCCCACTTGCAGGTGCTTAACCAGACAAGCTTGTGGTGGTTTGAGAGAACCCAACATATAACTGCTAATGCCGTTGTGTCCACTCCTGATCCTAATGTTACCATAGCAAAGAAATGTTCTGTTTTCCCTGTTGAGTTTGTTGGTGAGTGTTTTGTTAATTGGTATTTCAGATTGGTGCTTGCATACACATTTTATCAAATGATTTCAATGGCTATGAATTGGCATATATGTTTGGTATAGGTTGTGGAGGAGGAGTTAGTTTGCTGGAAATGATAGCTTGAAAAGTACGATAGAAATAGAATATATTTCCCCGGAGCACCTGGGATAAAAGTTTTCAGTTATCATTAAGTGCTCTAAGTTTATTCATGCTACCCAAACTTCAACATGCTATGCCCATTCTTTATTCATGTTGCTGTCAATGTTATCAAAATATTTTCTTTACAAAAGCGGAGATGAGGATTCTAGAAACTGTTTGTTGACACCTTATTACTGCTGGTTTGTAGCTAGAGGGTTTGTGACAGGAAGTACTGATACTTCATTATGGACAGTCTACAATAAAGGCATCCGGAACTATTGTGGCAATGCCCTCCCGGATGGTGAGGTCCCTATATTTTTGGTTTTGCATTCTTACAATTGTTTGTCTATTTATTTAATAGGCTATAATGTTATATAACACATAACAGGTTTGGTAAAAAACCAAAAGCTGGCTGAAAATATACTCACACCTACAACCAAAGCTGCAGATCATGATGTTCCTGTAACTCCAGATGAGGTATTATTCCTTGTACTCTCATCTGCATCTATCTTTTCAATACAATTGAAGTTACAGTGAAAGACTAGTTTTGGAGACCAAAGGAATGAATAGGCAGAACAAATAATGTTGCAGGAATAAGAAACAATAGGAAGATCTATCTTATTATGCTGTTTTTCCCTTTTTTTTAAAAAAAAAAAGGCAGCGTCAATATTTTTCTTCAAGTGGATAATATTATTTTCTTAAGAGCCTAGTTCATATCATACAGTACAGTTGCTTCTTGATACTAGTGAGGTTATGATTAATGATGGATAATGTTTTTACTATTTTTTAATAATTTTCTTTTATCTAACCTTCTCAATTCTTTTTATAATCCATTTCCCTTGCAGATTATAGAAAGGGGATTAATGACAAGAGCTGATTATGAGGAAGTCAGCAGAAAAGCTTTAAGTCTGTTTGAATACGGTCAGGTAATTAAGCATTTTATCATGTCATTTGTAAAATTTGTGAAATGAAAAAAGTAATGGCATGCCTTCTCAATGTATCTGTTATTTGGATTATAGAGATGAATAGATGGTGTAGACTTATTTTTCAGAATTGTCGGTCTTTTGCACTGGATTACTTCTAGTTCAATGAAAATCTCTAACTTGTCCATGTATTTTTTTCAATAATGCCTTACTGGAACAAAAGTATAAATACCATTTCCCTGTGATGTGTGGGAAGCTTATCTTTATTATTGCTGTGATGCAATTTGACTTTTGACATTGGCTTGCTTTGATGAAATTTGAATTTCCAGCGTGTGGCTTCAGAACATGGCCTTATATTGGTTGATACAAAGTATGAATTTGGGAAGGCAGAGGACGGTTCAATTATGTTGATTGATGAGGTTCAGTGGAATCCCTGATGTTTATTAGATTCTAAAATGCATTCCACACAATTTATGAATAAAGAATAAAGTTTCATTTTTGAAAATTGCAGGTGCACACTCCTGATTCAAGTAGATATTGGATTGCCAGTTCTTATCTTGAGCGCTTTCAAAATGGTTTGGAGCCTGAAAATGTTGATAAGGTGCTCTATATGTATCAGTAACTTTATTTCCTATGTAGAGTACATTATATTTTATTTTTTGCTTAAAGGTTTAGGGATATGTTAGCTTATTCTGAATTACTAGTCTTTGTTCTCTAATCTCTTCATTCATAAAATATGGACAATTAAGTAATCTGTTGATCTTTAAAAAATAAATTTTTAGGAGTTCTTGAGGCTGTGGTTCAAAAATCACTGCAACCCTTATGAAGATGAGGTATTTTTTATTTTATACTTGTAATTAACTAGATTGTATGCTTTAATAAGGTATCAAATCACACTAATGAATCTTGTTCAGGTTCTTCCTGAAGCTCCTGAAGATCTTGTTTGCGAATTGTCTTGGCGGTATTTCTCTAAAACTTCCTCCTTTTTTTTTCCACTTGATATGTGTTTCTTTGTGATAAATACACAAATAAATTGCCTATAGAATTATGTGTTTCTTGGTTTTCGGAATCAGAATTGCTTGAATTAATCATTCAATTTTTACACAAAGATGCTTCAACCATGGTTTTGGTTGCTTGGCACGTCTGTCATGTCTAATCCTCATTCAAATAGATCTACCTGCTACTTTATTTTTCCAAACCAACGTGTAATCTTGTCCTTGTACTAATTCTGTTGGACAGATACATTTTCTTGTATGAGACTATAACAAAATCAAAGTTTGAGGTGCTGTTGTCTGAGGTAATCCATATGTTTCAACATTTTGTTATGGCCATCTATTATCTGATAAAGTCATAGGAATATAACTCCATTTCCTTTTGCAGGAGCCAATACATGAGCGAATATCACGAAATGTTGCATCTGCACTGGCATCTTTGAAGTAACCTGGGAATCTCGGGACTTTTCAGTTCTGTATTCTATAGACCCCTTTCTGAGAATATATTTTAAAACTTACAAGTAGCAGAAATTCTACCAACAAGTGTTTTTTTAAATAAAAGAAATTATATAAGTAAAGCTTAAAACCAAAAGACAGATGAACATTTAACTCATAGAAATCATGCTTGGTCCTTGCCAATTGCGCCATGTATTTAACTTGTATACTTGTCAACCAAACCAATGTCTTTGGCACACACATTGTTACTGAATAATGAATGATGAATATTTCATTAACTTATGTCACATATTGCTCTGGATCTTTCTTTCTTCTTATACTCTCTCTCTTCACATGAAGTCTCAGGGAATATTGCTCTGCTTCTTTGCTTGGTAATATGACTATGATCAATCATCTTTGTAGTTTAGGGAATTTTTTTATCTTAATTTTTAAGGTTAAATAGGCATATTTTGAAGGATATCAAAGCCATCCTCCTTTTTCGGGTATTGATATCAAAGCCATCTTTATCCAATTAGATTGTGTTTAACCAGTTTGATCTTTGCCTTATGGTCCCATCATGGCGTCAGGCATGACCTTAGAGTAACCATTTTTCTTCTCGGTCGTGAAAGTCAACACGCTAACTTGGATACTTGGACATACTACGTGTACCATTATATGCCTTAATAATTTTAAATTTAAAATGATATAAATATATAATTTCTCACAAATATTAAGACATTTGGTTGGAAGAGAGATACTAGTTTTCCTTTTGGATTAACAAATGAATTGAGAAGACAAAAAGATGGAAGGAGATTCAGTGAAGTTACTAGGATTTTGGGGTAGTCCAGCTGTTCTAAGAGTGAAGTGGGCACTAGCAGTTAAAGGAATAGAATACCAATATGTGGAAGAAGATCTCAGCAACAAGAGTGACATGCTCCTTAAATACAACCCTGTCTACAAAAAGGTACCTGTTCTTGTGCACCAGGGTAAGCCCCTTGCTGAATCACTGCTCATTCTTGAGTATATTGATGAGACTTGGAAGCAAAATCCTCTTCTTCCACATTCTCCTTATGAAAGGGCCCAGGCTAGATTCTGGTCCAAATTCGTTGATGACAAGGTAAGAGAGTTGCAGCACCATATTTAGTATCAATCATTTATAGAACTGAGAAAAATGGTCTTAGAGTTGCAGCACCATATTTGTGTATAAATATATATATTATTTAACTTATTTTTAGTATATATTTGTATCCTCATATGTATTATATGCAAGTTGCTGATTTAGTGGCTATTTTTTGTGTACACAAGTTAATTTAATTGTGTGTGACTCTTAACTCTTCACACAGTGTATGCCAACGGTTGTGGCAGCGTTTTCCAAGGTAGGAGAAGAGCAACAGAAGGCAGCAGAAGAAGCTCGAGAGAATCTGAAGAGGCTTGAGGTTGGACTAGAGGGAAAACGCTTCTTTGGAGGTGATAACATTGGCTTTGTGGACATTGCTATTGGCTGGCTTCCATACTGGATTGGAATAGCTGAGGAAGTTGTGGCCATCAACCTTATTGATGCAGAGTCAATGCCTAAGCTTAACTCATGGTTCCATGCTTTTATTGACATTCCAATTATCAAAGAACTCTTGCCTCCTCGTCACAAATTGCTCCCTCACACCAAGGCATTCCTTCAAGCGTAGCCATCATCCCCTCAGAAGGCTATTTCCATTCATATATTATATGTGATGCCATCTTACCAAGTTTATTGTTAGAACTAAAGCTAGAACAACTAAGGTTTGGTTTGGTAAAATTTTTCGAAGATGTGACTCTTCTTTTTGTGTTTGGTAAATCAAAAAGATTATGTGCTTGTATTTGCAGCTTTTAAAAGATCCCGATACTTTTGAAAGCAATTAAGATGGAGTTTCTCAAAGTTGGTTTGTGTTTTTCAAATTTCTAAAGTCTAATATATTCTTATATATTAACTAATTTCAAATTTAACGCTTAAATTTATGTCTTTTATAGTATTTTTAAATTTTAAAAAGATTTTATCAAACGTAATTGTTATTGATTGTATTTATTAAAAGTTATTTTTAATTTGATTTACTAAACATAAATGATACACTTTTTAAAAATCTATCTTTTAAAATCTATCTTTTAAAATCTATCGTTTATTTATACTATTTCTCGCGTTACTAATACCTAATAGCCAATTATTTCTTAATTATCCTATTATATTTAGTATCGTTTACACAAGTAGCCCCAGTTTTGATATAACTAATGAAATATATAGTAACTGCTGCTAAGGGATACAGGGGTTGGGACTTAGAATAAAATGATTTTCTAGTGTTAGTTTTCATGAAGCTCCTTCTACAATATAAGTAAAGTGATTTGAATATGTTTAATGTATTATATATAATAATAGAAAAATCGAAAAAATATAAAACATAAAATTTAAGTAGGCTAGTCAAAATAATAGGGCGTGTTTGATTTTATGTGATAAAAAATATTCTTAAACTTCAAGGGTAACATTTATATTACTATTAGACTAATTATATTATATGAAACAGAGTATTAGTGGTAAAATTTGAATATGAACATGAATTTATTAGTACGGCAAAAATGAAACACTTAGATGAATGAATGGATGTCCAAACACACATACATATAAAATCAAATAAAGAACTAAAATATAAAAAAAAGAAAGTTGGAGTAAAATTTATTATTAAAAATGATAAAATATTAATTCAAATAATTTAGACATGTGTAAAAAACATCAGTAGAACATATCAAATAAAAAAATAGATTAAATGTATGATGGATAGATGGCAAAAAATAAAAAAAAAATACAAAGGAAATTATATACAAAATAATTTCGTTAGATAGATAATAGAGATTGTAAACAATGTGAATAATAGATTATATCCCAAGTTTATTAAATATGAACAAATTTAATTAATTTAAAATTTAAATTTTAAAATTAAAATTAAATTTTTTTTTTTTTAATTTTATTGTTGTTCTGAATAATGGCTTAACGATTCAAAATCATTTTACATGCTAATTTTGAGGTATTCATACAAGTCTGGTGGCTTGAAAAGCAATGGCTAAGAATTTGACCTGCAAGTAGAGTTATGACACGTGACAAAGAGTATTGTGATTCAAAACATGTAATTAAATGCAGAAGAAGATGGTGTTGCGGTAACTTCTGAATTGTAACCATGTGGGCAAGAAGGGAAACTCAACGCCAAAAAATGAATGTTATCATGTGGGCCTTGGAGGACTTGTACAAAAACCGTGAAAAACCTAAGTAGAGGGCCAATAAAATCAAGAATAAATCATTCCAACCCTAATTTATTAAAACATTTCATCCAAATACCCTCCTCCTCTCTTCAACCGTATGTAACTCCTACTTTTATCAATCATCCATCTCTCTGGCATTAGAAGTTTTTTCATTGGCTATTGTCCACCCTTAGTGAAAATAATCATCCAATTAAAGATAAAAATAATTATCCGCATACTTATTGAATTGAACATCCAACATATTTTAATAATATATAACTAAATTCAATTCAATCAAAATAATTATTTATATAAAAATTAAAATAATCATCTACATACCTACTAAAATAATCACCTTAAATTGGCCGTTGAAGTAACTTTGTGCATATATACTGAAAACGAATTATGTCACGTTCTGGTTTTCCAAGTCTGGTTTTCCAAGTCTTCCAAACGGAGCTGAATTGGAAGTTCATTGGTCAAGGGATGAGCGTGGTGACGTTTTGTTTAGCCATGGTTGGAAAGAATTTGCATAATACGTGTCTCTCCAAGCGACACCGTTTCTCCTTCATGAAGTGAAAAAAACTATTACATAAAGAAAAAGAGATTGGTGAGGATGATGTGCAGTGGCGCTTGTCGACGATGAAGCCGGTGGTGTAGCTGGACTCGCAGACTCAGTGTCGAAGGAGTGGCATGCGATTGTGCAGGAGGCTGCGGTGGTGTAGCGGCGCGAGGTGAGGACCAAAGAGCGATGGCGACGAGAATTAAACGTATATTGAAAGTTATAATGAGATTAAAAATAATCGTACGTAGTGTTAATAAGTTTAAATACTAATTTTAATTTTTAAAATTTTAAAATTTAAAATTAAATAATTAATGATTGAATTTTTTATTTTAATTTTATCTCTCTTTTTTAATTCTATTATATATATTGTACACTTACTTCCTCTTTATAAAAAGGAAAAAAGAGGAAAAAAATTTCTCCAAAGACAACTGCATCATCGTTATCATGCACTCATAGCAACCAGCAGTGAGGAAGACCTATGAAGTTAAAAAAAGTATATTTTATCCTATTATTATTTGTTTTTTATTTTAGTATGTTCAATTGTTTTAATCTCAAAATATTAGATTTATATCTAAAGTTGAATGGGGCAATTGTCCCCCACACGGCCACAACTAAGAGAGTGGATCCGTCCCTGTTAATGTAGAGAGGTCAGAGTGTCGTGATTATGTTAGTGTTACGGATAAGAATAAATAGTTATAGGAGAAGGGTTTGATGTTATAGGAATACAATAATCAGCAAAAATAATGTATTAACTATTAAAGTAAGAGAAGCTAAGTGCCTTAGAAATATAGTATTCTAAAATCCAATGCAATAAGACTCTTCTTCAGTTATGGCCTAAAGCACAAATTTGAAATTTGTTAGTACTTGGAACTTCAGCAAATTAATCAATTATTCGCGATCCAAAATCCTAGTGTGTATTTCAGTAATTAATAACTAATTAGATACCGGATTTAGTTTCTTCAAGTTATTCATCGAAGCATCATTTTGCTACTGTAGATTATTAGATCTTAGTGGACCATATACCTCAACTGGTGCTTTCTTTTTGGTGCCCCTCAATTGATGCTTTGATTTAGTGTGTGTTTGGATTTCAGTTTGTAAACAGGAGTTTGCATATAATTGATTTTATAAACTTGATTTTGATAAAAAGTAAGTTTGTGTTAAAGTGATTTATGTTTGGTAATCTTTATATCAAAATGGATTATAATAAAGTAAATATTGTTTGGATTACACTACTCAAAATTACTTTTAGATAAAAAATTATTAAAATAGACATCAAGTTAAATAATTTTTTTATATTATTCTATCATTTTAATTTAGATATTTAAATAAATATTATTAATTAATTTTATAATAAAATTAATATTTATTTACTAAAATAAAAATAATATATAAAAATTAACAAAATATATTTTTAAATAAAAAATATAAATTTTATCAAACCAAAAGTTGAAACTTTCAAGAAATTTAAACGTGCTTCTTCCTTTCCAACGGGTTTCCCAAACACACCCTTATAAACACACGTTAAGAACCTAAAATCACGTTGGCGTTTAAAGAAAAAAAAAAAAACATCCAAACAAAAAGAAGAAGCGTTTAATGCACTCAAACGTGTTTCTCTTCCTTCTAACGCAAAACCAAACACATCCTTAATGATTAGTGCTGTGTACTGTTAATTATAGTATCAGCCATAAGAAATTTCACATGCAATTTCTCTTTGTAATTTGTACGTCAATAATGAATTATTCCAAAAGATAAATAATATAAATAATGTTACTTACGGCATATACTATATTGTTGTCCATTATTATTAGGCGAATTCTTCGGTATAGACATTCAGACAAATCTATACATATAAATTTATGCTGTTTGAATTTTAGAATGATAAATATCTATTAAATGAATAAAATAAATGAGACAAATTCTACGGCTGCTTCAGTTGCAGAAGTACTTGCATCAGTGGTTATCAAAAAAAAGGAGTGTTACTTATTGAGATTAATAAAAAAAATTTTAGACTAATTAAAAGTAGTGTAATTAAGAAGTAATTAGACCTATTCACTTTATATTGTACTGGGTATTTTATCGGGCCTATAAAAAAAAATAATTTAAAACAACTTGAACAATATTTTTTAGGCCTTTTGTAAGATGAAAATCAAAACATATATATAATGATTAATTATATCAAATAAAAAATGATTTTCATTTTACAAAAGGTCTAAGAGATATTGTTCAAGTTGCTTTAAATTATTCTTCTTTTATAGGCCCAATAAAATATCCAGCACAATAAAAAGTGAATAGGCCCAACTACTTCCTAATTACACTACTTCTAATTAGTCTAATAACTTTTCTATTAATCTCAAAAAGTAACACCCTTTTTTTTCTAATAACCATGGTGCAAGTACTCCTACAACTAAAGCAGCCGCAGAATTTGTCCCATTTACTTTACCCATTCAATAGACACCTATCACTCTAAAATTCAAACATTACAAATCTACATGTGTACATTTGTTCTCCTATTTGTACCGAAAAATTCGCATTATTATTATTATTATTATTATTATTATTATTATTATTATTATTATTATTATTTTAAATAAAGAACACAGAAAATTCAACACACTAAAGTAGAGTGACACAAAGAAACATGACACATACAATAAAGTAAAAGGAACACAAAAACGATTATTCTATTCTCATTTTTTACATTGCTATTAATAACCAAATGGATCAGCACTACACCACTCTTTATAGTTTAACAATGACCTCAATTTAATGTCCTCAACGTTACTTTCTTCATTTTTAAATATTCTTGCATTTCGTTTTAGTTAGATATTTTAAATTATTGCAAAGAATCTAATCAACCACTTTTTCTGCTTATCTTTTCTGTCAGACTCTCCTGTCCAACTTTCAAACAGTTCTTTGATCGTATCCAAAATAGCCTAAACTCTATCAAAGTATGTCAACCAAGCGCACCACATACACCTACCAAGTAAACTCACAACAAAGAAATAAATTAATAATGAACAAATTCTACATCTTTTTCACATAAAACACAGGTATTATCACTTTGATGAATGACTCCTAATATATTCAATCTCTCTTTGGTATTCACCATTCTCACTAAAACAAACCATGCAAAGAGCTCAATTCTTGGCAGGACCAAGCTTCTCCAAATTGAACTAGTAAAACTATAACTTGTGACTTCCTTTGAAATAGTCTTAGTCTGCAACACCTACATAAAGGAGTTAGTAAAAAAAATACTTTTTTTTTTTTATCAAATTTTCACATTACTCTGTCTTCTCTATCACTTGATAATTTAACTGGTCTTAATATTTCATGGAGTTGGTTGACAAGTGCTAACTCCCATTAGAACAACTCTCTCCTCCAATGGAAATTCCATATCCACTCTAATCCATTTCAAAATCCACAATCTCCTATAACAAATCCTTACTGGTTTGAAACAGAGAAAAACCTCCAAAAATTATTTTTGAAGGGCCTACCTTATAACCAATTATCTTCATAAAATCGAGTTCTCTTTTTATCCCCTATTTCCATAAACAACTCACTAATTATCTTGTCTTTCACCTGTTGTTCCTTGAAATTCAACTGACAGATATCTTTCCACGGACTACCTATTAAAGATAGTAACTGATTTGATAACATTATATTGGGATTTAAATCATTACAAGAATATACAATCTTTTTCTACAGAAGACAATCCTCCTTTAAAAAATACCACCATCACTTAAACAGAAGCACTGTATTCCTAATCATCGCATCCCCCCACTCCCAATTCCCTTGCTTTTTTGGCTCCTGCACTATTTTCTATTTTACAAGAGGCATACCATTGTTTTCATCCTCTTTCTTCCATAAAAATCTCCTTTACAATGTAATCAACTTCTCTGCTACTTCCTTTGGCATCTTATATAAGCTAAGATAGTAGATTGGCAAGCTATTGCGCACAGACTTGATAAGAACTAACTTTCTAATTTTGTTGAGTACCTTCACTTTTCAAAGATTGAGCATCTCTTCCACCTTATCTATAATCAGTTTCCACTTCTTCACCAGCTGAGGATTTACTTCTAAGAAAATTCCTAAGTATCTTACAAGTAGAACAGCTTCCGTACATCCTAGTAACCCACACATATTTGTCACCGACTCCAACTTATAATTGACCAAGATCAAATTTGATTTTTCAAAGTTAATAGTATGGCCATACATGAGTTAAAAACATCGCAGGAGCCTCTTATAATTCAGAATTGTTTCAGTCTTTGGTGGGTAAAACAAAATAGTGTCATCCGTAAATTGAAAATGTGATAGTTCTATGTTGTCTCTCCCAATCAGCAGTAGAGATATACGACCATTCCTAACTGTCTCTCTCACCATCCTATGCAATACATCAACAACAAGAACAAACAAGAATGGAGATAAAGAATCTCTTTGTCTTAGACCTCTATTCATCTTGAACGGTTTGAACAGTGACCTATTAATTAGAACCGACATAGAGGTTGTACTTACACATTTCTTCACCCATGCACTCCTCCATCTATGACTAAAATCCATCTTTTGTAACACAATATCCACAAAGCTCCACCTGACCCTGTCATATGCCTTTTGAAAATCTAGCTTTATAATCGTCGCCTTCTTCTTGCGCATCCTCAACCACTGAACCATTTCACATGCAATGAAAGCACCGTCGTGTATTTTTCATCCCTTCACAAAAATATTCTGTCTCTCTCACTAATCTTACATCACTGAATTCATCATTCTCACCAATATCTTCGATATCACCTTGTACACACATCCAACCATACGAATTGGTTGAAAGTCTTTGATCTTCTTAGCATCCACAAATTTTGGAACTAACACCACCCAAGTTATATTCGCGTCCGTTAATAAATTGGTGCTTTAAAAAAATCCTAATACAACTGCAGTAAATTCATAATCAATCTCATCCGAACACTTCTTAATAAAATTCATGTTATATCCGTCATTGTCTGGAACTTTAGTCGACTCACAATTTCAAGCAACTTTAATTTCTTCAGCAAAGGGCATTACTTTTAGTGCTATCGTCTATTCTCCATCAATCTTCATTACTAGCCCTTTTCAAAAACCAATATTATTATTATTATTA
>NC_029791.2:122041414-122062060 GCF_000816755.2 Arachis ipaensis | reverse complement strand
TCAGTGAATTATCATAAAATTTTTTAAATTTATAAAAAATGATTTATATGCTAACAGAATTGATGATTTATCAAATTAATTTATTTTAGAAGATGATGATATGAAATGCAATTAACAAAAAAATAATATAATGTATGAATTGTCATTTAATTGCTTGAGATTTATGTTTTTGATTGGACTCATCATTTGTTTTTGACTTATTTTAGGTTTATTTATGTTTGTAATCTGATATGTTTCCATAAGTTGGAGGCCAGGATAAAAGATGTCTAAAATCTCTAAGTTAGATAAATTAAGATGAAATGGGTGTAGAGATAGCGATTTGATCAAAATATCAGCCAATTGTCTAGCAGAAGTGATAGGAAGTAGTTTCATGACACCAGCTTGTACTTTTTGGTGCACAACATGACAATTAATCTCCAAATTTTTAGTGTGCTCATGAAAAATTGGGTTGGCCTAATGTGAAGAGCGCTTTGGTTGTCACAATAAAGAATAGGTGGTCGATCACAAGTGATGTGAAGAGTACCAAACAAGTTAAAGATCCATTAAAGTTCACAAGTGGTATTTGTTAAAGCGCAATATTCAACTTCAGTAGATAAACGAGTTACGGTAGTTTGTTTTTTACTTTATCAACTAACCAAAGAGTCTCCTAAAAAGAAGCAATAGCCGGTGAAAGAGCGACAACTATCCGAACATCCAACCCAATCAGAGTCACTAAATTTTTTTAGCGAAATTGTAGAAATTTTTAGAAATAAAAGACCTTTTTCTGGATTTTCTTTTAGATACCAAAGAACACGGAAGGCAACATTGTAATGATTTTGAATTGAGTTCCGCTAGGGAGACAATAAGATATCTGTACAATATGTACAATGGGCTATTTATATGGCCCAATATAAAATAAAATTAAAAATAACCCACATTTATTCTATATTCAAAAGGGATGTTCATTTTTATGTTTAACAAAACCACATAATCCCTAATCCTAATTTTCATCCATTCCTCTAATCTCAACCGACGGTAACCCTATCCAGAACAGCTACCCAAAGTCGCCGCTGAACATCCCATCCCCGCGCCTCCACCGGACCTTGAACCTGCACCGGCGGCGAACAGAACTGCAGCGCCATTGCCTCCTTCGCGCGCGTCGACCCTCCCAGGCAGCAACCGGTTCGCTCCCTTGCCGCTGCACGTCCTACCGCCGCAGGACCTGGAGCCTCCATCAGCGCCGACCCGAAGTGCACCGCCCATCCTTCTTACGCGCGCGTTGACCGTGCCTGGTGACAGCTATTTCGCTTGGCAAGGGAACTCTGGATCGGGTGTCTTTTGCAGCGCCAATAACACGGGTCGGGTGCGTGACCTGCGTCAGCCTGCGGGCTGGGTCCTGCTTCCGGGGTCCGCCAGTTGAAGCCGTGAGCACAGATTGTTGTCGACAACCCACGGTTAGTTGGCTAAATTCTGATTTTCATGGTCCCTTTTGTTGTTGCTTCTAGTTGTATGTATAGATTATGTTGCTGAGGTGCCTGATTGTTCATAGTTAAAACTTCAGCTGTTGCAATTTGAGTGAATTGGACCGTTTGGCATAATATGTTGGTGTAGATGGTTGCAATTGATGTACTGTTTGCGCACGAAAGTCACAAAAGTTCGGTTTAAATGTCATATTGTTTTTTTCCTTTCTCGCTTTGGGGACCTTTGCATGCAATGTGGGGTAATTTAGTTGACCTGCGGCGTGCTTTAGTTGATATTAATTGGATGGTTACTTTATTATGTAATTGGATGGTTGGTTTTCATAGTCGATTTCTGCTTACTTGACTAAAGTTTTTTTTTATTTTGGACGGGTTCTCCTCTTACGTAACTAAGCTCGGAATATAAGTCATGAGAAAGTAAAGATGGTTACTTTGCGGACATTTGGAGAATTGATTTTCATGATCGTGAATGCCATTTTGATTTTATTATGTTGAAGGCTTGTTTGAATCTGTTGATGTTTGATGGTTTTTTTTGTCTCTTTTTGTTTAGTAAACAAATGCATACATGATCAGAATTTTCTCATTAGATTATGTTGCTGAGGTGCCTCATTGTTCATAGTTAAAACTTCAGATGTTGCAATTTGATTGAATTGAACCGTGCAGCCGTAGATGGTTGCAATTGATGTACTGTTTGCGCGGGAAGAGTCGCAAAAGTTCGGTTTAAATATCATAGTATTTTTTTTCTTTCTCGCTACGTGGACCTTTGCATGCAATGTGGGGTAATTTAGTTGACCTGCGGCGTTCTTTAGTTGACATTAATTGGATGGTTACTTTATTATGTAATCGGATGGTTAGTTTTCATAGTCAATTTTTTGCTTACTTGACTAATTTTTTTTTATCTTGGACGGGTTTTCCTCTTAAGTAACTAGGCTCAGAATATAAGTCATGAGAAAGTAAAGATGGTTATTCTGTAGACATATGGAGAGTTGATTTTCATGATCGTGAATGCCATTTTGATTTTATTATGTTGAAGGCTTGTTTGAATCGGGTGATGTTTGATGGGTTTTTTTTTCTCTTTTTGTTAATTAAACAAATGCATGCATGATGATCAAACCAAGTTCTGATTTGAAATAGCAAGTCCTGGTTTTTTTACTGAAATCAATGGCTAATTTAATATCCATTGATATGGTTATTTTTTAGATGTAAACATTGCTTTCTTGGGCTGCCATGTTGTTGCATTGTTTGAAACTAATTTACCTTGATGATTTCTGTGTTTATAATTTGGTTGAGCCGGTCTCAGATACCCATTAAATTCTTGCTGAGGGAATCCGTTCTGTTTCTGAGGAAATTCTCTCTAATTTTTTACCAGGTTATATACCGAAGAGCATCTTGCACTGGGTTGCAGAGGACATAGTGAATAATTACCCAGTAACTGCGTTCCAACTGTCCTGAATTCTGCAATCGTTAAAGAAAAATCAGATGGGCAAATGACTTGAATTTGGTTAAGCATTGAATTCATGATCGTTAACTTTGAACAAAGTTCTCGTGATTTAAAGTAGGCCGCTTATGTTTTAGCGTAACGTTGAATTTTCTTGTTTGGCTAATGTACTGGTTAAAATATTGGGAGTTTATTATGGGACAGTAGCAGGACGTAGTTGTGGTCGATCTTTTTACTTTTTGAATTCTTGTGACTCTGTTGATCTATAATTATTTAGGTATGACATAGTTACTAGTTAATCAAAATGAACATCCATGTTGTTTATGAAAATAACCATCTATATGCTTATTGAAATGAACATCCAGCTTCTTATGTCTTGATTCAGGGATTCATGTTTCGTATCTCAAAAGGGAATGACTTGAATTTGGTTAAGCATTTAATTCATGATTGTCAACCTTGAGCAAAGTTCATGATCGTTAACTTGAACGGGTGCTATGGTGAACACGGGGCGAAGCCCCGAAATCAACCATTGACTTGTACAGTAATTGTGAACATCTAGTTATTCATAGACACGAACATCCAACATATGTGTGTAAGTATAATAATAAAGTCACTACACTAAGTGGTGTTATATAATCTAAATGACCGAACATCCAACATATGTTTTGAATCGTATATTTCTTTTGAAAAAAACAAAAGAAAAGTGGTACTTGTCATCACAAAAACCAAACACAGTTTGCAACAAGACATGATAACTTAGAAACTTCATAGCAGGGTCCAGGGGAGAGCTTAATTGGCTTTGCTCTAACTTTTTCATTTTTCTAATTCTTTCTTGAAAGTGGTATTGTTTCGGTGTCACCAATGGACCCTGCTAGTCTTTGAGGAAACTATAATAAATTTTGGGGACCATATTTTTTGTATGGATATGACAATAATGCATGTTAGTTGTCTTATTTTAATAATTTGTACAATGATAATATATCAGTTTATTGTTTCTAAAACAAAGGGAAAAGAATGCAGTTACATCAATGCAATTACACATTTAATCTGCTCCAGAAATAATGTTTATCATCATACAATATAATAACTAATAAACTAATAGAAATAATCATATTCAGTACATAGGTTGATTTTACAACAACTTCGTCATACATAATCTCTTCTACATTGAGAAGGTGGTCGCCTAAATACATCAAGAAGATGAAATTGTCAAACTTCACCCGAAAAGCAGCTGCTGTTCATGATTTCTATGAATCCAAGTGTTGTCTGTTTTCAGAATCTTTGACCTTCTCTGCTCAATCTTCAATGTATCTACTGCAGGACTCAGAGGTTAGTAAAAAGATTTCAAGACTAAGTGTTTGTCATCACGAAAACCAAGCACACACTTATCATTCTACAAACTTTGTTTTCTTTTTATTTTCTATACCCTTTTGTGAGAATGCATAATAATGCAGTTATGTGAACATCTCATAACACAATGTTGGATCATTCTTTAATTATGTCTCAAAAGATCAAATATTCTATAACAAACTGCACATATCAGGATAACTAGACCATTGGCTACATTCATTGTATGCCTATACTTTATTTAAAAAAAAAATAGAAAAAAAAAAAGAAAGAAACTTACCATTAAGTGAAGTTGATAGAAATAAGCAAACAATCCTGATTCGATACCTGTTGAAGACCAAGAGGACCCAAAGACCTTGACTCTTCTTCAATATCATCCCAAAAGTTTTGGTCTTCTGAAAGTTACAAAGTAATAATTTCTATAAATTTCATCTTTGAAAAAAAAATTTTCAATGAGTAAATTAAACATCCAACCTCATGAGAAAGAAACCCCAAAACATAGAAAAATAAAATATTTTAGACTAAAACAATAAAAAAGGACGTTTATTATTCCACAAAATTCTCATAATTTTTTGCGATTTTTTTCAGAAAAGAAAGAGATAAAGGAAGAAAAAAGAAAGAGACTTCAACATAATTGTGTTTAGGATAAAACAAAAAATGAGCAACAGGACAACAAGCCACAACAAAATTGATGAAAAAATATGGTGAATAAAGGATTTATTTTAACGGTTTAAATAGTAATAATTTTGTTCTCTATTCATGGTCAAATTCATATTCATGTTTAGGCAGAAACAAGAACTTATTTGTTGCAAATACAATAATGATAAAAATAATATACAAAAAGATAGATAGATACAGAGACTTACAGAGCCATTAGTAAGAGAGTTGTGATCAGTTGGTCCTTGAGTTCCCATGATTAATCAGAATAATGATAAAAAAAATCCACAAAATATCCAACAAACTTTTATTCAAATCTGAAAAATTAATGACACTAAAAACATACAAATTGAAAACAGTACTACCGAGAGAAGATTATCGTGTTGGTGGGCGTCAGTCGCGGAGAGCAGAATCACAACAAGCCCGGTGGTGAGCAGGGAGGACGCCGTCGAGCAGCAAACGGTGGCGAGTTTCAACGGCCGTGCTAACGATGGTTTGGGTCGTTGTATCATGGTGGAGGGAGACATGAGGGAGGACGCGCCCGCTGGGGCGCGATTGAGGAGGGCGACGCGAGGGGAGCTTGGTGCGATGGATGATGGCAGCATGAGGGAGGAAGCGGGATGCCAGTGCTGAAAGAAAAAAAGAAGAAGAACGGCGCTGAGAGGAGATTAGAATTAGGGCTGCCGTTTGTGTTGAGGACACTAAGGAGAATCCTAATTTTATTCAAATTTTAAATATGAAACAATTAATTAGTTACCTATAATTTAATTTTAATTACAATTAAATTCCATTGTATGCATTGTACTATTAGGATATTGGCTCCTCATACTTTTCCTTTTGAATTAGTAAAGCCATAAATTGACTTAGTTGTTGAATAGCATAGATAATATCTAATTAAATAATGGNAATATATATATATATATATATATATAGGTTAAATTACACAGTTAGTCTCTATACTTTCAGTGAAATTACAAATTAGTCCCTATAATTTAAAAGTTTGTAATTGAGTCCCTGAAGAAAATTAAAATTTGTAATTTGGTCCTCAATAACGTTTACTGTAAAAAAAATACATATTTACCATAATGTCCACTTCTTCTTTTTTCTTTTTTTCCGTTATCCTTTCTCTTCCCCTCTTCTCCTCCCTTCTTCACTGGCAGCCATGGCCATGGCATCAACCACCACAGCATCTGCCACCATGTTACCATCAGGTTCCATGTCAAGTACAGATGGAATCACGAACCCAAACCTCCTACTAATAAGAGCTATTTTTCCATCGGGATCTACTTCTACTTCTTGAAGCATGGCAACACTCTCAGCTTGGGCACCATTCCCAACTGTCACATTGGACCTCACACAAAACTCATCATTATCAAATAATACTAATAATACTTCCACTCTTTCAATCAGGCATCATCATCCCTCTTAATGTTGTCCCTTTATTCTAGTTACCCAATTTTCAAGGTCACCCGCAAAACTTTGAGACTCAAACCCTACATAATCAATTAAAATTCTTCGGTCTTCAATTGTCTCAACAAGTTGTTGCCTCTTCCCAATCGGGAATCCAACCAACCACAGCAATAACCGCCATCTCTGGCTGATTCCTTTACTGCAGTCATCACCACCGATCCTAACTTCATTGCCGCTATTGCAGCCGCCATTTCTTCTGTCATCGGAGGTAACAACAACAACAACAACAACAACAACAACAACAACAACAATAATAAACTAAGCGGCACTTGAGATGGTAACAACAACAACAACGGCAGCCATCTCCTCCATAATCGGCACAATGATGACGAAGATCCCGTCATTGCTGAAGATGCTGTGAGCAGTCGAGAGTTGTTGCATTTAGGGTTGGAGGCGGAGGAGAGTTGAGGAGCAATGTGTTCCTTCAATTCATGATGCTCTTTCATCTTTTTCTTCTGTTTTGGAAAGTGGAGAAGTGATAGTGAGAGGGTTGTGGAGGGAGTGGGGTGGGTTAGGGATTTTTTGGTCATTTTAAAATAGTTAAATTATAGTGTTGGTCCCTATATTTTTACTAAAATTGCAAATTAGTCCTTACTGATAAACACGTGCAACTCACGTGTTAAAAATAGCGAATATGTCCTTTAAATCAAACGGTAGGGACCCAATTATAAATTTTAATTTTTTTCAGGGACTCAATTACAAACTTTTAAACTATAGGGGCCAATTTACAATTTCACTAAAAGTGTAGGGACTAACCGTGTAATTTTTCTTTATTTGATTAGACAAAAATACTCTTTTAAATTAATCAAATTTTAGAATTCAATTAATCCTAATTTTATAATTTCAAATAATTAAAACAACAAAACAAAAACATATTAAAAAAACAAAAAATTAAAATTGTTCTTCATCTTCTCCAATTCTTTTGAGTCTTGATCATTCGTGCCCCTCTAAAGAAAAGCAGTTAAAGACCCAGTTAAAGACCCAAACCAAATCGACAAAATCCTAGCCCTAGGTTTTTTGTAGCCGCTGTCTCCAGGTTCTCAGCGCTTCCGCTTCTTCCTCTTCTCCTGTCCGGAACCCAGGTAGCTCGGCACGTCGTCCCCATCCTCGCTGGCTTCTCTGTTCGTGGCTTGGAGCAGTTCGCCGTCGGATCACCGCTTGCCGTCGTCTCTACTCTCGTCGTCGTCTTGCCGGTTGCCGTCGTGGCAAACCTACGTCGATGACCACCTTCTCTGCGAAATTGAAGGCAACCACCTCTCCTCCGCCGCAATCATCGGCCAAGACGGCAGTGTTTGGGCTCAGAGCTCTAATTTCCCTCAGGTTATCTTTAATCCTTCTCAATTTCTCTCTCTAAAACTCTCCTTCTTTCTTAGTGCTTTGTTTTCCAGATTCATCTGTTCTTTTTTTTTTCCCCGTTAATTTTCCTCCGATTTATTAGATTTGATTTGCATGTGACATACTGACATATCCTATGGTTTTGGTGTTAATTTGATACATTCGCGCTTTAACCATAGCTGTTTAGTTTTATCAACTGGAGCTACTTGATTAATTTTTCAGATTCTTAATGTTTCACTTGTTAAGTGCAATTTATGCTATAAATTAAAGCTTGGAGTGAGTCATTAGGAATGACTTGGAGTTTGGACTGTGTGATTATCTGATATGAGATGCATTCCTTTTTATTAGTATGTAACAACATAAGATCAATCATACACTCGTTATTGTTATATATGAAATCGGATATTCACATCACTTGTGCAAGTAACATATGGCTGGGGATTTCAAGTGTGTTTGGTTCATAGCACAAGTCAAGTGATCCTTGCAATCTGAAATAGTTTTAGTTGATCTGTTCTTGATTGGTCTTTTGTGTTGTGCAGTTCAAGCCTGAGGAAATTACTGCTATCATGAACGACTTTGCTGAGCCTTGATCGCTTGCCCCCACCGGGTTGTACCTCGGTGGCACCAAATATATGGTTATACAAGGTGAACCCGGCGCTGTCATTCGAGGGAAGAAGGTACTGACTGTTTCTAATTATAGCTTGAATTTTGATTGCACAAGTTCATCAAAGAAAATACAACAATCTATGATAATGTGAATCTGCTAATCTGATTGAGTAAATTTATGATGTAATCATGGATTCAAATTGTGGTATGTGACTGCTTTAGGCCATAGCTCACAATGAATCAGCATCAGCGTAAAACTCATTGCTGCACCATGTCCATACCGTTGTTACCTTGATGCTGGTTTTGGCCATTGGTTGTTAAAATCTCAGCTTGTCCTTGTCATGCAGGGTCCTGGTGGTGTTACCATTAAGAAGACGAATCAGGCGTTGATCATCGGAATCTACGATGAGCCGATGACTCCAGGGCAGTGCAACATGATTGTTGAAAGGCTGGGTGATTATCTCATTGATACGGGTCTTTAAGTCCTCTTTGTTATTTCATGTTATCTGCTTGCTTATTTCACTGGCTCCTATACAAGGCTTCGCATCGATTTGCCAAGAGAATGCTCGATTGTAGTGTAATAATATTAATTAATGGTTATTCAAAGTCATGGGATCTGCGTCTAGGGAAGAAGTTATGGTGCTTGAGAAGTGAATGATAACTGTAATCTCTGTTGTGCTTTTTAGCGGGTATCTGTATACATTTTACAAGTGGTTTTAATGCTATGGGCATAGATTGGCATAACTTTCTAAAACCTTATATCTCCCATGCTTTTTCTTCTCAATTTTATCTATGCCCAAGGAATTTAATGTTATTATCATCACTGATTAACGTTTCTGTTAGCATCATAGTATATTTTCTTTTACTCTTGGAAGAAATGTTACACCTAATAGTTCTCATCAATTTTGAGATTTTTAAACTGTGTTCTTGGGGTGTCAAATTATGAGTGGAGAAAATGGAAAGGGATAGAAAATAGGGACAAAGAATCTCAATCCATTGGCTATGGACTTTTGATTAAAGTCTTATGTCTGCATTGTGTCTCCTTTTAAAATTTGACACATGCATAAATTTCGTCCCCGTTTTCGCCAAGAATTTGGCACTCAGAAACAAATAGGATAGAAACAAATATTTGACTATCCACAAGTATCAAAATATTCATGGCTTGATGAGCACAAGTTTTCTTTAACCTCAAGAACCAGATGAACTTTTTATTAAACAGGGTTCAAATAAAATGTTCCCCTTAGGCCTTAACAACATAATTTATTTTTTAATTCCCTTGTATTTCTTGTGCGTCTTACGATCTAACAATTTCCTTTGTTGAGTTTACGGAAATATACAACATAAAAGTTCACAAGGGACAATCCACATAGTACATTCTTTTAGAGACAAACAATCCCGAACATGATACTACTCATCACCATAAAAGAGGATAAGAAATCTTTGAATATGTAGTGATACAAGTATATGTTTTCTGACGAGTTGGCATGTATAGATGGGGGAACCCCACTCTGCATAAAGTAGAAAATTGGAAATAAACCAACTGTACTTACAACATTTTTTGTATAAACTATTCACAAACCAATGACAATGCAAACTAACAAAATACAAATCTAGAAACGACCCAAAAAGTACATACCAATTCTCCACGCTGGTCTAAAGCTTCAAGATAACAGGTATATCTAAATCCAATTTGTTGAGGAAAGTACATACCAATTCTCCACGCTGGTCTAAAGCTTCAAGATAACAGGTATATCTAAATCCAATTTGTTGAGGAGATAGCTGACGGAAAGAATAATCTCTCTTATTATAGAAGACGGTTGGATAACACTATTGCTGCTTATAGTATCCACCTTGATGAGGTGGAGGGTATGGAGATGGAACGGTATATGGAGGCCTGGGAACAGAACCAGGTTGCTGAGCCGGCGCATTATAGTATGGACCACGCCATCTAGGATATGCAGGTTGGCCATACTCTGCTGGTGCCTACTGATGAACCTAATGGGGTTGGTATGGAGCGGCAGATGTTGGTGGAATGTGGTATGGAGGTGGAGGCTGATGCGCTGCTGAACTATATGAGGGAAGGGGATGTCCGTAAGAAGAAACCGGAGGCTGCTCAGGTGGTTGATAATAAGGTGTTTGGGGATAGGATCTGTTTGTTGTGTACTGGGTCTTTGGTTTTGGCTTCCAACTAGTAGGTAGCTACTACTAAAAGCACCTGAGTTTTTATCTTAGATGACCGTAGCAAACACCTTATTTAATTTGTTACTAATTAAGTTCAATATATATTCATCTCATACCAAATCCATTATTCTATAAGTAACGTTTCATGTATTCATGAACAGTAGTGTACTTCACTTCGGAATAGAGCTCACAAGCTTCAACTCCACCATCTCCTATCTCAAAATTTGCAAGACACCCTTCAATGCAAACATGGTAGTAATGCACCATTGCCACTTGTTCTGCATATGATTTTCCTGCATGTTTCAAAATTAATAATGTAATTAACAACTTTGAGTTCCTTTTCTAGTGTTATTTTCACTATTATTAGATATATGTGTATCTAACATTCTCACCTTTCATGGAACTCAAAAATTGCTCAGCAGAAATTGAAGATTTCTTCAACTCTTTCTCAATCAACTTTTTCTAAGTTTGTACAATTTCTAACGGCGATAATATGTTTTTAGGTGGCCTTATATAAACTGTTTTGTTCAAAGTTTTAGTATTATCTATGGTCTTAATAGTATACTTGGCTATGTCATCTTCATCCACAATAATAGCTGTCGAATTTGAGAGACATAATATATTATTAATTATATAATTAATCAAATGGTATATGCTACTTAATTAGACATATGTATGTTCAACTAACTTCAATAATAATATTAATATAATAACAACATCAACTAAATTTTGTATGTCCAAGATGCATGATAATAACATGAATCATGAAATTTCAGTGTTCTATCATAAAATTATAGGGTTAATCAATTTTTGTATCTGTAAAATTGTAATTTGTAATTATTTTGGTTTATATAATTTTTTTCCTTAAATATTTGAATTTAATTTAATCCTTTATGTTAGAAAAAAATTGAAAGTAATTAAATTATAATATATCTCATTTTATCACATTATCATTTAGCATGATTCTGAGAACTAAATCGAATTGGTTGATTCAATTCGATTAATTGAAAACTGACTACTAGTAGTTAGATTTAAGATAATAAAAATTTTGTCAATAAATTAGTCAAAAATTGAAAAAATAGTTAAAAAACAGTTGATAGATCGAATCAGTATAATTTTTTAGTGATTAATTCTAAGCAAGAAAATAGAAAAAAAAAAGACAAAATTTACCATATTTAATCTTAAATAATATGTTGTTATGAAAACAATTAGGTAATAACTCAAGCTAAGTATATATATAAGAAGATGCATAGTTTAGTAATTACCCTTGACATTGCCGTCTCCATAGAAGACCACAGAATCCCTTGAAGGCATGATAGCGCCAAGTTGGCAAAGACCACCAAGAAAGTAACCAGCAAAACAATTAGCAGAAATATAGGTATGTGCGTTGCATGCATAAAGCAAAATTTAAACACCTAACACTTGTTTAAATAGATTAGTGAATTAATCACTAAACCAATTTAAATTGATCAATGAAATATTTTTGGACAGATTTTTTGATTGGGCTGTCCAGCCCAATCCCTGGGCCCAACAATCAGAAAGAGAAGCTAGCCTAATGGGGGAGCCATAGAAACAACTTGAATTGTTCACTGAATAAAGAAACTAGTTGAATTCAACTTTGGCGTGAATCCCTCTCATTTCTCGACTCTCGGGGACTCAGAATCGGGCAAGGAACGGCTGCATCCTTCGCCTTCAGTTACGGTGATCGTGAATCTGCCCCCTGCGCTCGCCAACTCTAGCTCCATGTGTTCTGATTGATTGAAATCTCTTGTGCACGCTTCCTTTTTTGCAATCGCCGCTACCTCCCGCGGCGGGGTCGTGCTCCAGTTTCTTGGCAGTTCCCCTTAGCCTCATCGAAGTTATGGTGTGAGCAAGCGGCCAAGCCCAGTGCGGCGAAGCTGGCCATGGCTGAATCAACGGCGAGCACGCAGAGCAGCAGCAACAACAACCACCGGACCGAAGAACAGGACGATGACTACATGGGTGACCTCTCACGCTTCCTTCCATCTGAGACTCTTCCAAAACCTTCATCCAAGAAGGTATTACTTCTCGCCGTTTTACTCTCCTCCATTGTCGTTTCGTTCTGTCGCTCCCTTTTACTCAATTAGGTATAGTGATCTGATTTCACATGATCTTGCAATTGTGTCTCTAAATTTTAGTTCTTATGTTTTCTTGTGTTTGTAAACTTTAGTCCTTGGTGTTAAGAATTAATAAATGATGAAAGAAAAACGGTGCTTGATGTAATTTATGACGAGTTTAAGGGCTTGTTTGGGTAAGCTTTTTAAAAAAGATCTTTTTTCGAGTTATTTTTTTTTTAAAGATCTTATGAAGAAGGAAAAGTAATTTTATGTTTGGATATCTCATGTAAAAAGGTCTTTTTATCAATCAATTATGTTTGGGTATAACAATATAAAAGTACTTTTTTGTTTATTTATTACATGAAAAACATCTTTTTTTAAAGGAAAAAAGATCTTTTAAAAAAAAGATGTAAATTACAGCTTCTCAAAAAAGATCTTTTTTTTTATTTTACTAGTGCTTTTACTTTTACTACTAAAAATTTGCTAAACACGTTAAAAAATAAAAAAAGATATTTTTTCATTGAAAAAAGATCTTTTTTTAACAAAATAATGGCGCCCAAACATGCACTAAGTAGATAAGTGAGCTAATTACTTGACGAACCAAGTAGATGATAACTGGAATAGATTACGATGCTCATTCTAATATCACGTAGAAAATGAGTCTTCTTTTTGAAAATAAAAGTTTGCAGAAATTAATTCTGCATATATCTAAGATTTCAATTATCTGTTTTGCTTACCAGGTCTTTGGTTTCTTCATATATCTAATGTACCAATTATCTGTTTTGCTTGCCAATTTTTTAGTTTCTTTAGTTTTGTTCATCATATAAGGTGGGACTAAGGATAGCAATTCATCTTTCTAAAGAATAAAGCATTGCTGCTAGATTATTATCCCCAAAAGTTTCAGTTTGGAAATAGTTTTGAAAATGGGAGTGTTGTCTCATGCATTTTCGAAGATATATGAGCTTTTGCTTTTATATGTCTATTTGAAAGGAAAAACAAATGGGAACTTATGTAATGTTTAAATTATGGATTAAATTATGTTAACCTCTTTTATTTTACGGATTATATGTACTATAGTTGCATTTTGGTGAAGAGGATCCCTTTCTTATGTGCAGATCTCTGGCAAGAAAGACCCTCCGATCAGCTCTTCCAAGAATAAGTTAAAAACACTCAGCTGGCAAGAACGGCGAAAACTTGAAAGAGAAAGAAAACAGAAAGAAGAGGATGAGCAAACATTGGCAAAAGTGGAAGCTCCAATACCACAATCCAACATTGGGTTTAAGCTGCTCAAACAAATGGGTTATACGCCCGGTGCTGCCCTTGGCAAAGAGGGTTTGGGTAGGGCTGAGCCAGTGGGGATTGAGATTCGACGATCGCGAGCTGGTATTGGCCTAGATGATCCTCACAAGGAGAAGAGGAAAAAGGAGGAAATCATCGCTGAGAGAAAAAGGAGGAAAGAGGAGGATCTAATGCAAGACTTTGGGTTGAGACAGAAGTCGCGATGGCAGAGTAAGAGAGTTGTAGCCAATTTCCATAAGGCAAAGGTTGCCCTTGATCAATTAGAGAATAGAGAAATCATTGAACCGGAAAAGAATGAGGATGATGAAGAAAAGGAAGATGAGGAAGAGGAAGAAATAACAGAAGAGGTACGTAACTAAAAGGTTATATTTTTGGTTGAACGCTCCTTTTAACCATGTTTTGGTATTGATTTATGTTGCATCCCTGAATAACACATGGAAACAGCACAAATGTTTTCTTTTTCTCTTGATCTTAACTGCTCAGGCACACACATTAAGTCAATACACTTCCATTGCTGATTAATTTTCTCCTCGTTATACTCTAAATACCAAGCGATTTAAACAAATATTATTCATTGCACTTTGTCATCATTTGATCCATTTAAGCCGATCCTACCTAGCCATTGGACAAAGCTTACTTGTCGTTGTTGTATTTCTTATACTTTGAAATTCATTCTTGTTGAACTTTGTTAATCTATTCCTGCATTCGTATTTGGTTGCAACTGTGATAGTGATACATGTAATCGATTCAGGATTTGCAAGAAGTTTTGATGAAACTGAGGGATGACCACAATTATTGCCTCTTTTGTGGATGCAAGGTGAGTAACAACACACAGAGTTACTTTTTATATATTTGTTTTGTAGTAATACTAAAAACCAAACTTTGACACTCTTGAAACTCATAATTATCTATAAATTAAATTTTGATTTTTATATGTTTCTTCAGTATGAATCAAAGGATGCTCTCTTGACCAACTGCCCTGGAACCAATGAAGATGATCACTGACTTGATGGTATCTGAGATGAACCTGACTGTGCGTTGTCGTCTCTTCTTTTTCGCCAAGCAAGCGCTGTTGCCTGTAAATGCATATTGCAATGATGTGAACATGGATATGCATTATATTTTGCCTGCCGGAGCCTATTATCGTTGAGCTCAAGCTTGCCTCATCACTAACCCCAATGCCTAATGGCATACCTTATTATAGGGTATGAATTAGTTGATTTGATGTAGGGTTTATGTTATACTTCAGTTTAGTTCAAATGAGTTTTTCATTGTAATTTTCTCTTCATTTTTATTATTTAGACTCAACATCTGTATAGATTATTGACCACCATTCCAATATATGCTGCTTTGGTCAATTTATCCGTAGACCCTAAAATAATCTTAATATATCATTAATCATTATCATGGTCATTTAAATTTCTCTTGTTGGAAACACAATTCTAAGAAAAGAAAAAAAAATTAAAAACACAATAAGCAATCAACCACATTTTTTGCTGATTTCATTTAAACAATCAATTCTCCAAACATCAAAAGTCATTCTTTAAGTATTTTTTTTTTGGAATAGCCCAAGATTAAACCCCATTAATTAACACGCATGTACTACATCTTCCAAATAAATGTTAAATTGCAGAAAAAGCACCCTCAGTTTATCTAGAACAAAGTTAAACAAATTAACTACATTAATAAGTAGTTCTTAATTCACTAAAAAATTAATACATAAATCTATTCGACCAAAACAAAAGTCTGTACAAAATTGAACCGGATATATATAAAAAACTAAAAATAAATAAAAAAGAAAAACAAAAATTAGATATACTTGATCATAAAACTTTTTTAAACCGTTTTAACATGTCATTGTGAAATTTATTTGGAATAATGGGGACATCATCCTTTGGGATGAACCAGTCTTTGTTAAGTTCTAACAATTGCATTGCAAAATACTCTGGCCATGTCATATCATTGTCATCTTCATCATCATCATCATCACCATCTCCCTTTTCCTCACAGTTTGCCTCAATTCCAATAGTAGTATCAAAAGCCTCAACCTGTATTTCATCCTCATTATTCTCTAATTGATTTGTTAGTTCTCTCTGAATCTCATCAATCTTCTCATCTCCATTATTCTCTGATTGGTTTGCTTTGTCTGATTGGTTTGGTGATTCATTTTGAATCTCCATCCTTTCATCTCCATTCTCTGATTGGTTAACAAATTCTACTTTCCCAGCATAATCATTGGCATTCTAATATGAAGAACACAATAATAATATCAATAACTTGACCTAATGATGATGATGATGATGATGATGATGATGATGAAAGGCATAAAACAAAAACTGCACGTTCACCATTTGTGTTATTCAGATATGTAAGTAGTATATGATTATAGAAAATAAGGTAGGAAACCAAGTCAAATTAAATATCCAAACTAGCATCATAAATTCAGATTTACTTTAATCTAAACAAAATTTAATAATTTTCATACACAATTTCAATTGGAAGAAGAAAAAAAAAATACAGAATAATGCTTACAATACGAATACTATGATGAATGTGACATTTGTTGTAAAACGGAAATTTTTTTTCTTTTTGTTAAAGAATAATTATTATTTGACTTTCGCCCAATATATATGCAAATCAAGTTGGTTTCTAAATTAAAGTAAATAAGTAAGGTCTACCAGAAAATAAGCTGTAATTCTTAAATCAATTACTAAATCTTTAATTATTTTATTTAATTACTTGAACTACTTTATTCGCCTATATTCTTTCAAAATCAAAATCTTTTATTTATTTAGTCTTGCAAACAAGAGCAGCTGTAATTATAAATTAAAACATCTTTGCTCCATTTAAATAAAAGAGCCATTAATTATAAATATGTAGCTAGTAAGATACGCAAATATGGATTTAAATAATCAAAAAGTGATTTCTTTCATATCCAATTAATTTGAAGGTATTATATATTCTTCTTACATGTTCCAATTAATTGATGACATGTGTATTCATTAATTTCAATCAGTAAATGAATTTTTAATTTTTAAAAATAAAAATTGAATTTAAGAAAGAGAGAAGAATATAGAATCCTAATCCTTTTCATCTAATTTTGTCTTTTTCTCTTCTCTATATTCACATAAAAAATTCATTTTAAACTTTGAATAGAAGAATAGTAAAAAGAACAATCGATTGTTCTGAGTTCCAACAACAAAGTTGGCGACTTTGAATTGAAGAACAGTAAAAAGAACGATGGATTGCTCTGGGTTACAGCAACAAGATCGAGGACTTTAGAAGATTAAAAGGAGAAAAAAGAAGATATATCCTGAGAGTGAGGAGAGGGAAGAAGAAGAAACGAATTTCTTTTTGTGAATATAGAAAAGAGAAGAAGACGAAATTAGATGAAAAAGATTAGAGTTCTATGTTCTTCCCTCTTTCTCCAGCACCATTACAACGGCTCAATTCTTTTTTTTTTCTTTTAAATAATTTATTTAAGGTTTATCATATATGATGGTTTGATTTAACCAGACTTAAATGTATGTATAGTGTATTAAGATATGTATATATAAAATATTTTATACATGTATTAAATTCATTAATTTTTATTTTTAAAAATAAAAAATTCATTTGCTGATTGGAATTAATGAATACACATGTCACCAATTAATTGGAACATGTAAGAAGGGTACGGAAGAAATCACCTTTTTAATTGGTTATGGAAGAAATCACCTTTTTAAATTTAATTATTCTGTTGGTTCCTATAGTTTTGTAAAATTTTTAATTAGGTTCTTATACTTTTTTCTTTTTAATTGAGTCTTTGCACCAAATTTTATTTTTAATTAGGTCTTTATATTTTTTTCTTTTTATTTGGGTCCCTGCACTAATATTTTTTTTTAATTGGATCCCTATATAATTAAACGAGGTTTACTGTTATTCTTTCTAAATCTGCATAAAACATAATTATTCATCTGCAAGGAAAATATATAAATACATTAACCTTTGTTTAATTGGAATTGGAGCAAGACAGAAATAATGTAGCGGTCATTATATATATCAACCGAAAAGAAATTATCCAAGGTTGTGTAATTGAGAAACTAAGCATAATGTAGCGGTCATCTTGGTTGTGTTTTGATTTTGTTTCTTAAATAGAAACAGAAATAATGAGAAAAATAAAATAAAATAAGACGAATATTTTTTGTTTTTAGACAGAACACTTTTACAACTCTATGTCCATCAGCAATTGAACCTTTAATCTATTATCGAAACGTTACCGAACACAGTCCAACAAGAATTTAGTTTGTACTGGTTCTTTTGATTCAAATTCTAAACCTCTGGTTAAAGAATATGCGCAAAATTATGATACTTACATTGGATGGATTTGGTAACAAAGAAGAATCAATGCTATATTGATGCAAGATCCATCCACCATCATGGCTAGTACCACTCTTCTCAAAGCGATATCGTTTCCTCATTCCAATGCGCTGGTTAGTTTTATTGGCCATAATCTCTTTTCCGATGTCTTCACCTTCCCAAAAACCCAACCCAATGGTGCGAACCATCCGCAAGCTGTTAGTTGAGAACTTCCTTTTCAGAGTAGTGAAGAAATAGAGGTCCTTCCCGTCATAAGAATTTTCAACGTTTTCTTCCCAAATTTTCCATGGATTCTTCTCCGTACCAAACAATTCACCTTCAAGAATGGTTCCATTGTTTGGTAGAGGCCTCCCATTGATTTTGTTAAGGAGAAAATCTTGAATGAGTTCTTCATCGGTAGGCTTGAACTTCTTGCTTGCACCTGAAGGCAACTTTGTTGAAGCCATATTCAAGATTAAAAAAGAAAGAAAGAAACAAGGAATTAAGAAGATTATTGAAGTAAGTGGTTTAATAATGCGGTAGTAGAGTTTATATATTGGATGAAAGTATCTACTAATTGAAAAAATAAAAAGATTGAAATATGACAATTTATGTTCGTTTTGATTTTGCCTGGGATGTTTCGGTTCAAAATAATTATGTTATCTTTTTATTTTAATTTTTCAAAAAAAAATCTAAGATAAAAAATACTCTTTTTTTTTGACATCGACTAAAGTTAAATGTGTCAATTTTTAATATCATATCATCAAAAAATAATTAATTATATTTTAAATTTAATATTATATCTTCTAATTGAATTTAAAAAGATATCATATGTTATCTTATATTAATAAAATATCTTGCTAGGAATTTATTTTAATTTTTTAATTTATTTGTGGGTAATATATATATTAATTATAATAACAAATTATGCTATTTCAAATTAAATGACTTATATAATGGTGATCTCATTTATTGTTTTTAAATGCTAAATTGAATAAGTTATTATTACTTTTGATTTGGAATTAAATGAGAATAAAATCGGATATTATCTTTTATTCCTTAGATAATTATCTTTTGGATTTTAGATATATTATCTTTTGACTTTAGATACTATTTTATTTGACTTTTAGGGTTTAATGGGTGTCATGCTCAAATATAAATAGTGCCTTCAGGGTTTGGGTCCCCAATATACTAAAGTCGCCTTTGTTGTTCTTTCCCCCTCAAAAGAGTCACAATTCAGCCGCCTAGGAATACAGAAGACTTTAGTTGAGGAAGATCGAAAGAACCACAAGATCTAAATTCTTCTGTCAATTCCTGATTTTATGAGTAAAGGTACGCTTCTGCATTATAATATATTTTTGGTGATTTAATATGAATGATCTAAATTACTAAAATTAATTTATTCTAACAAGTGGTATCAGAGCCATTCATAATTGAATCATCGATATTAAATTTTAATCTCATTGGATCAATATATATTTGTGTTGTTGCTCTCCTTTTGGATCAACTTTATTTTATGGATCTGATGAGTTTATTATTTATTTTTTATGTGCATACATGGACTCTAAGTGTTTTCTTTATACATTGGTTTATTTGTTCATTAAAGTAATGTTTTTGTATATATGAATGCAGTGCGTCCTAACACATGATCAAGTAATATATATATGTGGATAATAATCATGCAGACATATATGCCCTTTTTATCTTTGTTTATGGATTCGTTTTTTTAAGGAAGAAAACAATTGATAATAAGTTGCTAAATATATGGAATTTGATTTTGAATCGACTAACCTCTTTGAATTTAATATGAATTTAAATTTTATACATATATAACTTCTGTACGTTGATATGTATAAAGTTAAAGAATATTAAGGATTAAGTTTTCTTTTATTATTATTGTTTTTTGGTGTTATACATATTTATTTTATAGAAAATTTAATTTTTTTTATGATATATTGTGAATTTAATTTTGTTTCGCAATAATATTAGCAATTTTCATATTTAAATATATGTATAACTAAGGAGGTCACACAATATTATATGGTTATTTTATATTGTCTTATACTTCTATGCTACTTAAATACTTTTATTTTGTTACATAAAGTATTTTTTTATTGTTATATAAGGAAATTAGTAACAATTTAGATTATTATACCCACCTATTTTATAAAAATTTGGTTTTAGAATAAATTGATTGAATATTATGCTACTAAAGTAGCCTTTTTTGTGAAAATTGATTTATTTAAAACATTAGGAATATGGTGATATGTAATTCATGCGAAATATTGGTCAGCCCAAAAGAAGGCTTATATTTGGCCAAATTACATACACATATTGATGGTAAATAAATATTTGGGTAACTAATTAAGAATAAAGTAATGGTTGTTATTTATGCGGACAATAATAGGCCCAAAGGAAGTTTATTGTTTGGCCAAATAAT
>NC_029791.2:122031102-122040133 GCF_000816755.2 Arachis ipaensis | reverse complement strand
AAAAAAAAGGAAACAATTCATAAATAAGGAAAAAAAAAAAAGAGACTTTCGATTGGGCTTTAATAGCTTTTGACCCAAATAGCAAATAAAAGGAATAACCCTAGTAAAGTAGTGCTCCTTAAATAAGAGGCGCCCTCGTTCAACGCGTGTTTTCTATTAAAACTTTATCATATCGAATGTTTTGATATAATGGTTTTTTTTCCTAATATTATTAATAGTTTATATATAGAAATTAAATTGAATGGTATACCTTGCTATTTCCGGCTTCCTTGATAGCATGAACGAGCTTAAGTTGAATTGACAAGGTGAGTGATGATCATGAAAGGAAGCTGTTACAAGGTTAGCACCTTGTTCCTTGAATGACAAAAGAAGCTGAACTTTCTACAAAGAACATATGTTTCATGCCCTTCATCTAAACTTGCCTTCACCAACCTTTTTCCTATTCCCCCTACAATAAGCACCTTGCTCTTCAACATCTCTCTTGCTTTTTTAGTTTTATGGTATACAATGCTATGCATAATAAGGCCTGCGTGCCATCTATGTCTTGGAGACTTGTAGTGTACATGCAGATTATTTATTACTATATATTATATATTTGTGGCTTAGATCCATCGGTTGTAAAGTAATATAATATAGCTTTGAGATATCCACAAATCAGGCTTTTTTACTGAAATGCGCATGAAAAAATCTTTAATTCCCAATATACGCACGGTTGAATTTTCCTCCTCAAATATGCACGATCATTTTGCTTGGGTCAGCCACGAAATGGTTCTAGGCAGCATGTCAAGCATGGTGAACACGAAATGGTGCATTGGGTCTGACACGGGCTATATCTTCTATAGCAAGCAGGCACGAGATGGGAGACCTCACCTATGACACACACGAAATAGTGGAATTCATATATAAAACACACGAAATGGACCAATTCAATGTAGGCACACACGAAATGGGCCATTTTGCTCATGGCAGGCACGAATTGGTGTGTCTCTCTTGTACTTTTCTTTGTGGGTTGTTGTGTTTATGGTTGCTTTCTTGGGTCTTCTTGGTTATAATTTTTTTCATTTATTAAATTAATTATGTATTACTTTTATTTTTTTCTCTATAAAATTGCAAGAAAAAATGATTCATAATTAACCATGCCAAAAATTCTTCCATCTTTATGATAATTATAAGAAAAGTGGTTATAACTTTTTTTAACAATTTGTGATAGTATGAAAGATGTTTATTTATACTGGATTAAGTCACTCAAAAAAAGATTAAGAGTAAATGGAATATATATTTTTTTGCATTCATATGATTTACATACAAAAATTAAGAATGAAGCGATTTTTAAGGTAAAAAAAGGTATACTTTAGAAAGGATGAAAAGAAAAAAAAAATAGTCTTACTTATATGATTTAGTACTCACTACGTACTCTGTGATATAATGTACTGTATTCTGACTTGCAATTCGAACTCAGCTTTTAACAAACATAAATAGAAAATTCATTATATGCATACATTATAAAAAAAAATTTAATTTATTATTAAATAATAAATTAAATAATATTATTAAAATGGTTGTTGACAAACTTAAGATGGTTTTCACCACTGCCGTGCCCCCAATTCGTGTCTGTTGTAGCTGATTTGGTCTGTGTCCGTTTCACTGCTGACAAACTTGAAATGATTTTTTCATTTCGTGCCTGCCCTAAGTGAAATAGTCCTCCCATTTCGTGGCCACCATGCCAGAAATGGTGTGGAAACCCATTTCGTGCCTGCCATGCTAGAAATGGCACCGCGCATTTTGAGAAATATTTTCAGGAATTGGGTATTTGCAATTCAGGAATTGGGTATGCTTGAGTAATACACTTGTTCTCTTTTTTTCTTTATTCAAGAGTTGTGTTGCACTTAACTTTTTTGGTTTTGAAATATTACAAAAATACTTAAGGGACTAAACTTTTTGCAGTTAAGCAGTGTGAAGATCTCAAAGTGAAGTACAATGAAGAGATGACAGAGAGAAAAAAGCTCTTCAATGAACTTCAAGAGTCTAAAGGTACATCTTACATGTTCTATAAGCAAAAGTTGTTTTGATTTGAAGAGTATTCTAAGCCAAAGGCACTAACGCATTTCTGTTAAGAATATCAGGGAACATTAGGGTTTTCTGCCGTTGCCGTCCCTTAAATAAGGACGAGATCTCCGCTGGCTGTACTACAGTTTTGGATTTTGGTGCATCAAAGGATGGAATTTTGACAACTAGTATGCCAAAAAAACAATACAGATTTGACAGAGTTTATACACCAAAAGATGATCAAGGTATACATATAAAGCTTTATTTTATTAGTACTATTTTATATATTTTATTTTATTGTGCAAGATCTGGAATTCGGTGGTTCGTAAATGGACAGTGTTGCTTTGTTTCTACAGTTGATGTTTTTGCTGATGCCTCATCAATGGTAACATCTGTGTTGGATGGCTACAATGTATGCATATTTGCTTATGGGCCAACAGGAGCAGGAAAGACATTTACCATGGAGGGAACAGAGCTGAATAGAGGAGTAAATTATAGGACTCTTGAGCTCTTGTTCGACCTGAGAAAAAAAAGGAGTGATACATTTTCTTATGACATATCTGTTAGTGTACTTGAGGTTTATAATGAACAAATCAGAGACCTATTGGCTACAGGATCAACAACAAAAAGGTAAATTAACTGCTCTATAATAATGTTGTGCAAGTATGATAAACTGCCATAACATTGATAACTGTTTCTCCTGAATTGGTGTTCAGGTTGGAGATAAAACAAGGCTCTAAAGGATCTCATTACATTCCTGGTGTCGTAGAAGCTAAAGTTGAAAATGTTAAGGAGGCCTGGGATGTACTGCAAGCTGAATGCAAAGGTAGAGCAGATCTCACTGGTACCAAGCTTTTGCATTCTATAAGAAGCTCTCTAGTATATATGTCTTCTCTTCATCAAAATGAAATTTCTTCTTTGAATACTTGTAATGATTGCTTGTTTCTTACTTCCTTTTCCAGCATACTTTGTATAATGGTAATGGCTAAAAATTTGCTGAATGGTGAGTGTACCAAGAGCAAGCTTCGACTTGTGAATTTGGCGGGTAGTGAGAGACTTGCAAAGACAGATGTGCAAGGGGAGCGGCTTAAGGAAACGCAAAATATCAACCTATCTCTTTCGGCTCTTGGCACTGTTATATCTGCTTTAGCAGTGAAGAGTAGGCACATTCCCTATAGGTATAACACCATTATCCTTACCTTTCACTATTCTTAATAAATATTTAGTGATATTTTCTTCTAGGAGTTTCAGGAACTCAAAATTGACACATTTACTTGAAGACTCTTTAGGTATGTCTACTTCTTTTCATTTTGTTTTTTATGTGCATATGAGAACACCCAGCTTCTTCAGGCATATATTGATAATGCTCTTCCCTAACATATTTAAGGGGTGACTCTAAAACTTTGATGTTCCTGCAAATCAGTCCATCGGACAAGGACTTAGATGAAACCCTTAGCTCACTTAATTTCGCAACTAGAGTGAGGGGTGTTGTGTTAGGTTCCGGTAAGATGCAAGTTGACACAAGTGAACTTCAAAAGACAAAAGCAATGGTAAGTTGCTGGTGTAATACCTCAAAAATAATTTATTATTTCATGGTTATATGCAGATAATGTTTTCTTTCTTGCTTTTACACTTTGGTATAGCTTGAAGAACTTGAAGGTCAGATTGAGTTGAAGACATCCATGCAAAACCAGTCAGAAAAACAAATTTCTCAGTTGTCGGAGAAATTGAAAATAAAAGAAGAAACCTGCAGAAAGCAGGAAGAAAAGATATTTTTCCTATAAATTTAGTTTCTGTTGAATATATGTTACACTAGAATTTATTGTCACTTATTACTCAGCATTCTCTCTCTCCCGGGTATGTAACGATTTTTATGTTCATTATTCAGATGAAGGAGCTCGAGAAAAAGCTTAAAGAGCAGGAACAGAGCTCAGCTATGCTTCGTCAGCAGGTAACTTTTTATGTTCTTGCATGAATTGTACTTTTGCAAATTGTTATATTATATAACACGGACTTTATTTTGTTGCAGATTAAGGAACAAGAGTGGCAAAGAAAGGTCACAGCCGACGCGGCTCAGGAGTTTGACATGCTCTGGGCCCGCTCAAAGGCTGTGGTCATGGATGCCACGAACAACTGCTCCTCTTTACAGCAGAAGTTCCTGAACCTCGCATCGAAGGTATTCGCCGTGCAACTCTCTATCTCCGAAGTCAACCAGTCAATTGCAATTGGTGAGAAGAGTTCGGATTCCCTTTGTCAAAGGGATCTTAATCCAGTGGAGCTAGTGACTCCAGTGGAGCTAGTGATGGGCAATCTTTTGCAACTGCAGAAGCTAGCTTCTCAACTCCTGTTCGAGTGCTGCAAGCTACTACCTAGGGCAGGGCAGTTACATCTAGAGGAAGAGGACGAGGACGAGGACCAGGAAGACCTCTAAAGCTTCGAGGACCAGGATGGGCAATCTTTGGAAGTCTTCCTGGTCCTCGTCCTCGTACTCGTCCTCTAGATTTAACTGCCCTGCCCTGGGTAGTAGCTTGCAGCACTCGAACAGGAGTTGAGAAGCTAGCTTCTGCAGTTGCAAAAGATTGCCCATCACTAGCTCCACTGGAGTCAGATCCCTTTGACAAGGGGAATCCGAACTCTTCTCACCAATTGCAATTGACTGGTTGACTTCGGAGATAGAGAGTTGCATGGCGAATACCTCCGATGCGAGGTCCAGGATGTAAAGAGGAGCAGTTGTTCGTGGCATCCATGACCACAGCCTTTGAGCGGGCCCAGAGCATGTCAAGCTCCTGGGCCGCGTCGGCTGTGGCCTTTCTTTGCCACTCTTGTTCCTTCATCTGCAACAAAATAAAGTCCGTGTTATATAATATAACAATTTGCAAAAGTACAATTCATGCAAGAACATAAAAAATTACCTGCTGACGAAGCATAGCTGAGCTTTGTTCCTGCTCTTTAAGCTTTTTCTCGAGCTCCTTCATCTGAATAATGAACATAAAAATCGTTACATACCCGGGAGAGAGAGAATGCTGAGTAAGAAGTGACAATAAATTCCAGTGTAACATATATTCAACAGAAACTAAATTTGTAAGAAAAATACTTTTTTCTTCCTGCTTTCTGCAGGTTTCTTCTTTTATTTTCAATTTCTCCGACAACTGAGAAATTTGAATTTCTCACAAATAGTAAGACATTTGGTTGGAAGAGAGATACTAGTTTTCCTTTTGGATTAACAAATGAATTGAGAAGACAAAAAGATGGAAGGAGATTCAGTGAAGTTACTAGGATTTTAGGGTAGTCCAGCTGTTCTAAGAGTGAAGTGGGCACTAGCAGTTAAAGGAATAGAGTACCAATATGTGGAAGAAGATCTCAGCAACAAGAGTGACATGCTCCTTAAATACAACCCTGTCTACAAAAAGGTACCTGTTCTTGTGCACCAGGGTAAGCCCCTTGCTGAATCACTGCTCATTCTTGAGTATATTGATGAGACTTGGAAGCAAAACCCTCTTCTTCCACATTCTCCTTATGAAAGGTCCCAGGCTAGATTCTGGTCCAAATTCGTTGATGACAAGGTAAGAGAGTTGCAGCACCATATTTAGTATCAATCATTTGTAGAACTGAGAAAAAATGTGTTAGAGTTGCAGCACCATATTTGTTTGTGTATAAATATATATATTATTTAACTTATTTTCAGTATATTATATGAAAGTTGCTGATTTAGTGGCTATTTTTTGTGTATAGGAGTTAATTTAATTGTGTTTCACTCTTAACTCTTCACACAGTGTATGCCAACAGTTGTGGCAGCGTTTTCCAAGGTAGGAGAAGAGCAACAGAAGGCAGCAGAAGAAACTCGAGAGAATCTAAAGAGGCTTGAGGTTGGACTTGAGGGAAAACGCTTCTTTGGAGGTGATAACATTGGCTTTGCGGACATTGCTATTGGTTGGCTTCCATACTGGATTGGAATAGCTGAGGAAGTTGTGGCCATCAACCTTATTGATGCCGAGTCAATGCCTAAGCTTAACTCATGGTTCCATGCTTTTATTGACATTCCAATTATCAAAGAACTCTTGCCTCCTCGTCACAAATTGCTCCATCACACCAAGGCATTCCTCCAAGCGTAGGCATCATCCCCTTAGAAGGCTATTTCCATTCACATATCATATATTATATGTGATGCCATCTTACCAAGTTTATTGTTAGGACTAAAGCTAGAACATCTAAGGTTTGGTTTGGTAAAATTTTTTGAAGATGTGCTTGTACTTTTTAAAAGCACAAGCTCTTCTTTATGTGTTTGGTAAATTAAAAAAATTATGTGCTTGTATTTGCAGCTTTTAAAAGATCCCGATACTTTTGAAAGCAATTAAGATGGAGTTTCTCAAAGTTGGTTTGTGTTTTTCAAATTTCTAAAGTCTAATATATTCTTATATATTAACTAATTTCAAATTTAACGCTTAAATTTATGTCTTTTATAGTATTTTTAAATTTTAAAAAATTATTTTATCAAACGTAATTGTTATTACTTGTGTTTATTAAAAGTCATTTTTAATTTGATTTATCAAATATAAATGCTACACTTTTTAAAAATCTATCGTTTTTTTTTTTTGGATGAACAATCTATCGTTTATTTATACTATTTCTCGCGTTACTAATACCTAATAGCCAATTATTTCTTAATTATCCTATTATATTTAGTATTGTTTAGACAAGTAGCTGCCAGTTTTGATATAACTAATGAAATATATAGTAACTGCTGCTAAGGGATACAGGGGTTGGGACTTGGAATAAAATGATTTTTTAGTGTTAGTTTCCATGAAATTCCTTCTACAATATAAGTAAAGAGATTTGAATATGTTTAATGTATTATATATGATAATAGAAAAATCGAAAAAATATAAAACATAAAATTTAAGTAGGCTAGTCAAAATAACAGGGCTTGTTTGATTTTATGTGATAAAAAATATTTTTAAACTTCAAGGGTAACATTTATATTACTATTAGACTAATTATATTATATGAAACAGAGTATTAGTGATAAAATTTGAATATGAACATGAATTTATTAGTGTGGCAAAAATGAAACACTTAGATGAATGAATGGGAATTTTTTATTTTTATTATTGAAATTGTGATGGTGTTTTTAAATAATGTGAAGAGTTGGTTATTTTTTATTTTGTAAAAATAGTCATAAATCTGAGGGATAATTTTGTGGATTTTAATATTTTTTTTGATGCCACAAATCTGAGGTAGATTTAAATTTTTTTATTTTAAAATTTTTTGAATATACAATTCTAACTCTCAGATTTGTAACACTATAAAATCTGACCCTTAGATTTCTATACTTCTTTAAATTTAAAGGTCAAATTTATTACTTAAAATTAAAAAAAAAAGTTCATATTAAAATTGTATTCAAATAAAAGAACCCAAAACATTTAAATGGGCCAAATTAGTTACATGTTGAGGAGTCTCTTCTAACCATATAACATTTGGTTAGATCAGAGCTAATTTAGCCGAAGCATGGACTACTCTGTTCTCCTCTCTTTTTACATGAAAAAAGTGAACAAGTCTAAATTTACCTAAAGCATCTTTACAATTTGACACTAAAGTTCCAAAATAATTTATGTGAGTATCATTCTCCTTTAATGCTTTAATAACGTTTATATTATCTCTTTCTAAGACTAAATAAAAAAAAAAACAGCAGTCCAAGGTCAAGTTAAGGCCCAAAAGACAAGCTGTGGCTTCCGCTTCAATTATAGATGTGGTTGAAACCATTATCTCTCCTTCAGAATTTTTAATAACTGCTCCTCCACCATTCGGTCCTTCCTTTGAAATTGCTGCATCCACATTCAATTTGAAAAGATTTGGCTCTGTAGGGGTGGCAAGCGGAGAAGCCCGCCCCGCCCCGCCCCGCCTAGTGAGGCGGTCCCAAAATCCCAGCCCGCCCCACTTAACGGCGGACTGGCGGGCCAGCGGACTAAACCCGCCAAATATCTTTTTTTTTTTTTACTTTTAACTCTTAAATAATATATATAAAGACATAAAAAAATCTCTTCTGTTTTTTACTTTTAATTATTATAATTTCTAAAAGTATAAACAAATTATAATTTTTATATTCACAAACATTAAAGTCTTTGTAATTATAAATATCTAATAAACATAATTATAAACTAAGTTTTCATCCAAAACATAATTATAAATATTGTTCCCAAAGCAAAATAAATATAATCCAAAACATAATTATAAATATTGTCAATAAAACAAAATAAACATAATCCAAAACACTCAATTTTCATCTTCATTCTCTTGTAACTTGGGTTGGGGAAAGTTGGGTTTTGACAAAAAAATTGTAAAAATATCCATTGCCAAAAAAATACTAAGTCCACCGGGAAAGCTCGCCCCGCCCCGCCAAATCCTGCCAAAGCCCGCGGTTTAAGCGGTGCGGGTTAGGCGGACTTTTGCTATTTGGCGGTCCCAATTTTCCAGTCCAGCCCGCCTTTTTTGGCAGGTTACGCAGATCGGCCCGACGAATTTAGACCCGTTTGCCTCTCCTAGGCAGCACCCAACACATTGAACTACGACTCCCTGATGGTGACTCCGCTGTGAAGTTCTCTGTCGGCCTTGACATGATTGTGAATTCCTGGTATCTAAGAGTTGCTCTGTTAACTAATTCTTGTATGTTTATTTCCTTATCTTCAAAAATTAATTTGTTTCTTCTCCACTATATTGTATGTAGGTATTCAAGAAATAGACCTCTTTCCCCCTTTCTGATTTGGTTTAGCGATTCTTCAATCCAAGTCCCAATTGGGTGGTTCTGTACTGTCTCTGGTCGGAGGTTGAAAGGACTAGCAAACCAAAATCGCTGTGTCCAGGTACAATCTCTGAATATGTGTTCTTCTGTCTCTTCCTTTCTCTAACATCTTGGACAAAGTGATGTGCATGTGATACCTCTTTTTTGAATATTGATTCTGGTTGACAGGGATGATGTTAACAATCTCCA
>NC_029791.2:122029778-122031009 GCF_000816755.2 Arachis ipaensis | reverse complement strand
AACTACTAAACATAAACAAACTTAATTAATTTAAAATTAAAATTTTAAAATTAAAATTAACTTTTTTAACTTATTATTATTCTGAATAATGGCTTAACGGTTCAAAATCATTTTACATGCTAATTTTGAGGTATTCATACAAGTCTGGTGGCTTGAAAAGCAGTGGCTAAGAGTTTGACCTGCAAGTAGAGTTATGACACGTGGCAAAGAGTATTGTGATTCAAAACATGTAATTAAATGCAGAAGAAGATGGTGTTGCGGTAACTTCTGAATTGTAAATTTGTAACCATGTGGGCAAGAAGGGAAACTCAACACCAAAAAATGAATGTTATCATGTGGGCCTTGGAGGACTTGTACAAAAACCGTGAAAAACCTAAGTAGAGGGCCAATAAAATCAAGAATAATGTTACATCTTTAAATTTTTTTATAAATTAAATTCAATCAAATTAAATAATAAGACTTAGAATAATATTAATTATAATTAATTTTTATTATATTAATTAATTTAATTAAATTTAGTTAATAAAAAAATTTAGATGTGTAATATTATTCTAAAATTACTCTATTCTATGTATTTTCGTTTTTTATTTTAGTATGTTCAATTGTTTTAATCTCAAAATATTAGATTTATATCTAAAGTTGAATGGGGGCAATTGTCCCCCACACGGCCACAACTAAGAGAGTGGATCCGTCCCTGTTAATGTAGAGAGGTCAGAGTGTTGTGATTATGTTAGTGTTACGGATAAGAATAAATAGTAACTATTAAAGTAAGAGAAGCTAAGTGCCTTAGAAATATAGTATTCTAAAATCCAATGCAATAAGACTCTTCTTCAGTTATGGCCTAAAGCACAAATTTGAAATATGTTAATACTTGGAACTTCAGCAAATTAATCAATTATTCGCGATCCAAAATCCTAGTGTGTGTTTCACTAATTAATAACTAATTAGATACCGGATTTAATTTCTTCAAGTTATTCATCGAAGCATCATTTTGCTACTGTAGATTATTAGATCTTAGTGGACCATATACCTCAACTGGTGCTTTGTTTTTGGTGCCCCTCAATTGATGCTTTGATTTGATGATCAGTGCTGTGTACTGTTAATTATAGTAGCAGCCATAAGAAATTTCACATGCAATTTCTCTTTGTAATTTGTATGTCAATAATGAATTATGCTAAAAGATAAATAATATAAATAATGTTACTAACTATATTACGGTATATTCTGTATT
>NC_029791.2:122021632-122029462 GCF_000816755.2 Arachis ipaensis | reverse complement strand
GACAATTCAGTGAATTATCATGAAATCTTTTAAATTTACAAAAAATGATCTATATACTAATAGAATTAATGACTCATCAAATTAATTTATTTTAGATTCTGATATATTCTCGGAAGTTAGAGGATGGAAGATATCTAAAATCTCTAACTTGGATAAATTGAGATGAAATGTGTGTGGAGATAGTGGTTTAGTCAAAATATCGGCTAATTGTCTAGAAGAAGTGATAGGAAATAATTTTATGACATTGGTTTGTATTTTTTGGTGCACAACATGACAATCAACCTCCAAATATTTAGTGTGCTCATGAAAAATCGGGTTGTCCGTGATGTGAAGAGCGCTTTGACTGTCATAATAAAGAGCAGGTGGTCGGTCACAAGTGATGTGAAGAGTGCCCAACAAGTTAAGGATCCATTAAAGTTTACAAGTGGTACTTGCTAAAGCGCGATATTCAGCCTCGGTAAATGAACAAGTTACAGTAGTTTACTTTTTGTTTTTTCAACTAACCAAAGAGTCTCCTATAAAAAATAGTCAGTGAGAGAACGACGACTATTCGGACATCCAACCTGTGAGAATAAAGGAAGGATAAGAGTAATTTTAGGAAGTAAAATAAATGAATTTCAATAGGAGAGAACTCAAAAATGTTTTGTAAGGAGTTTTTGTCGAAGAATTTTATTCTTATTCGTTGAAGATATAGTATAGAGATACTATATATACGTATCCAGAATTGTAATTGAAGTTAATAACAATAACAATATCCTTATTCACATCATCTTATAGAGTTAGTTAGAAGAAATCTTTCATATTATTTTTCCTCTTTACAAAATATATAGCGAGTGCATTATTGTGAGTAGTGTTCACTTTCATATTACTATGTATCTATTAGAAGACAAAATTTCGCTGTAGACTCAACAATTGGTATCAAGAGCCAACGTTATATTATTCATTATTTGCGTGGTAAAATTCAATTTTGAATATAATGGCTTCTACTAATGGTAATGTCAAAGTAGGAAAATATGAAATCGAGAAGTTTAATGAGAAAAATAATTTTTTTTTATTAGAGGATGCAGATGAAAAATCTGCTTATATCACAAAAATCACAAGGCATTGGCAGGAAAAGAGAAAAAGCTAGAGGAAATGAAAGATGAGGATTGGGAAGAATTCGATCTTGAGGCACGGACTGCAATAATCTTATGCCTTGAGAGGGATGTTGCTTTTTTGGTAAATGAAGAAGCAACTGCAACAGGCGTTTGGGCAAAGTTAGAGAATAATTTCATGATGAAGACTTTAACTAACAGGATCTACTTAAAATTCAAATTGTATACATGTAAGATGGAAGAAGGTACCTCAATCCGAGAATATATCAATAAGTTTGATAGGATTATATCAAACTTAAAAGATATAGATGTGAATGTTGATGATGCGGATCAGGCACTCATATTGTTACTTTCATTACCGAAATTCTATGAAAATCTGGTGTAGACATTGATGCTGGTGGGTGACACTCTGACCATGGATGAGACGAGAGAATCACTTTTAGCGGATGATCTACGTAAGATTGCTACAAGTGTAATGTCATCTCTAAATGGAAGAGAGTATAATGATCAAGTACAAGGATTGTTCGCGGCTAGAGGAAAGACTAATGAAAGAGGAAAAGGTAATAAGCGTGGAAAGTCTAGGCCAAAATCTAGACCTTATGCAAAGAGAACATGCTTTAAATGTGTGGAGTCTGGACATTTCAAAGTAAATTGTCCAAATAAAAAGATAACTTTCAAGAAACAAAACAATGACAACCCAAAAGAAAAGCAAGAAGCAAGCTACATCTCAAATGATGAGGAGGATTGTTACTCTGTGACAGAACAATCTTATGAAATCTTCGATAAGTGAATTCTTGATTCATGAGCATCTTACCATATGTGCCCAAATAGGAAGTGGTTTACTACCTATCAAAGCATAAATAGTGGCACAGTTTTAATGGGCAATGATCATGCTTGTAACATTGTGGAGTTGGGTACTATAAGAATCAAGATGCATGATGAAATAGTAAGAACCTTAAAGGATGTGAGACATATTCCAAACTTGCGGAAAAATCTTATCTCCATAGGTTTGTTGGAGAAAAATGGTTGCAAAATAGTTGCGAAAGATGAGGTACTAAAAGTTGTTCATGGTTCTTTGGTAGTGATGAAGGGAGTTCGTCACGGTAATCTTTATTCTCTTTTGAGGACAACAGTCACATGTGAGTTAGCAGTTGGAATTGGTGGAAGTAGAGATCAAACAAATTGCATAAGAATATGGCACATGCGGCTTGGACATATGTCAGAGAAAGGTCTATCATTGCTTTGTGGACAAGGTTTGCTGAAGAATATGAAGAAACCAAAAATAGAATTTTTTGAGCATTGCGTGTATGGAAAGGCACACAGGATGAAGTTTTCTACAAGCAAGCACAAAAGCAGAGGGTTGTTAGACTACGTGCATACTGATGTTTGGAGCTCGTCTAAAGTTACTTCCAATGGTGGTTCCAGGTATTTTGTTACTTTTGTTGATAATTATTTCAGATATGTTTGGGTTTACTTCCTCAAGCATAAGAATGAGGTATTCGACACTTTTAAGTGATGGAGAGCAATGGTTGAAAATCGAACAGGTAGGAAGCTGAAAACTCTACGATCAGATAATGGCACAGAGTACACGGATGGGGCTTTCAAGGAGTTTTGTGATCGAGAAGGCATTGTGAGACACTAGACAGTTAGAGAAACACCACAACAGAATGGAGTCACTGAACGACTGAATCGTACGCTACTTGAGAAGACACGATGTATGCGCTCTAATTTTGGGTTAGGCAGAGAGTGGTGGGCAGAGTCGGTTGCTACATTTTACTACATAGTGAACCAATCCCCACATTCTTCTCTAGATGGAAACACACTTTATAAGGTATGGTCAGGAAAACATGCAAATTATGAGAAACTCAGAGTTTTTGAATGCACAACCTATTATCATGTCAAAGATAATAAGCTTAATGATAGAGCTAAAAAGGCAACCTTTTTGAGGGTATCCAAGAGGGGTTCAAGGGTATTGATGTGTGGAAAACAATCCAACACAAAACTCACCGGCAAGTGTATCGGGTCGCATCAAGTAATAATAACTCACGTGACTGAGGTCGATCCCACAGGGATTGAAGGATTGAGCAACTTTAGTTTAGTGGTTGATTTAGTCAAGCAAACAAGAGTTGATTTGAGTGGATTGTAACTGACAGAAGCTAAATTGCATGAATTGTAAAGGGAGAGGGAAGAATTGTAGTAAATTAAAGAGCAAAGGAAGTAAAGAAGTTGAATCTTAAAGTGCAAGTAATATAAACTGCAGAAACTTAGATTGCAAGAAATGTAAATGACTGAAGCTTAAAGTGCAAGAAATGTAAATTGCTTGAATTATAAAAGGATTTGGGAGTTGGGATTGTAGAAATTAAACAAGATAAATCAAAATGACATTAAACAAATAAATGGGATATGAAATAAAATTGCAACAGATCTAAACAGAAGAGAACAATTGCTTGAAAATCCAAATAGAAAGCAAAATGTGGCTCAATTGCAATGGTTCAAGAGAAGTCAAAGATCTCAGGGTTAGAAGAGACTAGAGAACAAGTCTAGATCTCAATTCTTCCTTGATCCAACCAAGAACAATTGCAATGAGAAGTAGAAAAGTAAATTGCAGGAGAAGTAGAGAAGAAAGCAGTAAAGAGAATTCAAATCCAAAAGCACAATTTCTTGAATTATGCAGACAAATAAACAGAGAGGGATCCCAAGGAGAGATTGAAACAGAATTTCTTCAATTCTCCACCCAAGATCCAAAACAAAGAGTAAAAAAATGTAGAAGCAAGAACAAGGAAGAAGAGAGATCAATTCTCCTTCCCAATTCCCCAAGATAGAACTCAGAGATCCAAAGTCAAAGTAAAAACTCTCCAAATTACAATTGAAAATTATCCCCCGAAGAAAAAGGTCTTTTCTAAATCAAACTAACACCTATTTATACACTTCCTAATTTGGATTTAAGAATTTAGGTGGGCTCTAAAATTTGGTGAAGAAATGAATTAATTTAGATTTTTCATGAATTTTTGGCCCATGGTGCACCTCCCAGGGGAAAGCTCGGCTCTTGGCAAGAGCTTTGGTCAAGAGCTTTGGTTCCCTTCCTTGCCAAAGTGTGCGCACGTTCCCTCCTTGTGACGAGAATAAAGCTCTTTGCAAGAGCTTTGAGCTCTTGGCAAGAGCTTTTCTTGTCCTTGAGGTCCCTGGTTCAAGCCTTGGGTGAAGCACTTGCTGGCCATTTTCCTTTGCAACCAAGTAGCGCCTAGTGTCTCCCTTCCTTGAGGTGCCCGGTTCGATCCTTGGGTAGTGCAAGAGCTGCCCATTTTTCATGGCACAAGAGTAGCGCCCAAAGTCTTGCTTCCTTGAGGGACTTGGTTCGAACCCCATGGAGTGAAAACAAGCCAATTTTGGCTTGTTTTCCTTGTGAGGTAGCACTACCCCCTTCCCCCTTGGTCTTGGGTTCAAACCTTGGTGAGTGCATTGTTGAGCTCTTTTTCTCTTGATTTTTCCTTGAAGAAGCCCGAAAAAGCTCTTAGAGAAAGCTCTTGGCAAGAGCTTTGTCTTGGATTTGCCTTGCTTCCTCCTTCCTTGTGCGCTTGGTTAAGCTCTTGGCAAGAGCTCTAGGCTCTTGGTAAGAGCTTGGCCTTTGATTTGTTGAAGTAAAGCTCTCCACAAGAGCTCTAAGCTCCTGGCAAGAGCTTTGTGCTCTTGCTCCTTGTTTTGAGCCACGCTTTTCTTCCCTTGAGCAAGCTTTCTTTATTTCCTTAGATCACGCTCCTTAGGCTACGCTTTTCTCATTTTTTTCACTTACAAGAAATCAAAACAACCAATCAAAGTATCACCAAATTCACAAGGTTTAAAATTCATTTAAAAATCAATTAATTCAAGCTTAAACCTCATGATTTTGTGCCAATTAAAGGGTGGTTGATTGATTCAAAGAAACCATGCAATTCCACTCCAAATTACTAACTTACAATGCAAGAAAGTGCATAAAAACTAATGAAACAAGTAAAAAATACTTGCAAAGCTAGCATATGATGACTTGTCATCAGGTATCATCTTTGGAGCGTAAATGATTCTAAATTTGTAATTAGCAGGGATGTTACCTTTGATAAACGATCTATGATAGCTTTTTCTAAAGATACGATGCCAGATGATGGTGATGTTGGAAAAATTTCAGATACTCAAGTGGTGGAGATAGAGTCTAAATACCAACAAATAGATTCTAATAATATTCAGGTGGAGCATCCTAATGCTACTCGAGATGATGCAAAGGATGAACTTGATCATGAGGAGATCCAGCGAGAAAATGCACATGCATTATAACAGTAGCACCAGGATTCTTTGGCATCCACTAGGCTAAAGAGGAATTATAAATTCGTTCAGAAGTTTGGGTCAGACAAGTCTCAGACATTATAGGCAGGTAAACTTGGTAGATTATGCACTCTCGGTGGAGGATGATGAGCCGGTCACCTTCAAACTTGCTATCAAAGACAAAGATACAGAAAGTTGGTTGGTCGCCATGAAAGAAGAGATGCAATCTCTCCATAAGAACAAGACATGGGAGGTGGTCCCGTTTCTCGTGGGAAAGAATGCGATTGGTTGTAAATGGGTGTATAAAAAAAAGATCCTACTATGTCAGATGGTACAAGATTCAAAGCTAGGTTAGTAGCAAAGGGATTTGCACAAAAAGAAGGTGTTGATTACAACGAGATATTTTTCATGTGGTGAAGTACACTTCCATAAGGGTACTTTTGAGTCTTGTTGCTCAGGGTGATCTTGAGTTTGAATAGCTAGATGTAAAGATAGCTTTCTTGCATGGTGACTTAGAGGAAGAAATTTACATGTATCAACTTGAGGGTTTCAAGGTTGAGGGTAAAGAAAATCAGGTATGTCGCTTAAGAAAATCGCTATATGGAATGAAACAATCTCCTCGACAGTGGTATAAGCGATTTGACTCTTTTATGTTAAAATAAGGTTTTTCCAGAAGTAATTATGATTGTTGTGTATACATTCATAAGCTTTCTAGAAGTGATTATATCTATCTTTTATTGTATGTGGATGACATGCTTATTGCTTCTAAGAGCAAGGTGGAGATAGATAGGTTAAAAGTTCAACTTGGTAAAGAATTTGAAACAAAAGATTTGGGTGTTGCACGAAAAATATTAGGCATAGAAATTAAAAGAGAGAGATCAAGCTGAAAATTGTTCTTGAGCCAAAGAGGGTACATTGAGCGCGTTATTGAAAGGTTCGAAATGAAAAATGCTAAGCCAGTTGTAACACCGTTGGCTCCACATTTCAAGCTCTCTAGTAAACAATCTCCCACAATAGCAGAACATAAGGCTTACATGGAAAATGTACCTTATGCTAGTGCAGTCGGTAGCCTAATGTATGCTATGGTGTGTACACACCCAGATATTTCACAGGCAGTCAATATTTTTAGCAGGTTCATGGCAAATCCGGGTAAGGCACACTGGGAAGTAGTCAAGTGGATATTAAATTACTTGAAGGGTACCATTGACATAGGTTTATGCTTTAGTGGAAAATCATGTCAAATCAACGACTTTGTTGATTTTGATTATACTGGTGATCTAGACAGAAGACGTTCTATGGCCGGTTATGTATATAAAATACAAGGTGATCCAGTTAGTTGGCGATCGATGTTACAAGCTACAGTATCACTATCTACTACAGAGGTTGAGTACATAGCAGTAGCAGAAGGGATGAAAGAAGCATTGTGGCTAAGGGGTCTTCTAGATGATTTGGGGTTTCAGCAAGATTGCGTGAATCTGAGTTGTGATAGTGAAAGTACAATTCATTTGGCTAAAAATCAGGTTCATCGTGCTCGTACCAAGCATATTGATGTAAGATATCACTTCGTGCGTGATGTTATAGAGAAAGGCAACATTTCTCTTGTAAAAGTACACACAGATGAAAATTCTGCAGACATGCTGACTAAAGTAGTGTCAGGAAGCAAGTTCCAATACTGTTTGGAATTGCTCAATGTTGTTCCATGTTAGGCATCGGGATACGAATATCATACTTTGATCGTCCAAAATTTGAGTAGATTTCAAATTGTGACCGAGGTGGAGAATTGTGAGAATAAAGGAAGAATAAGAGTAATTTTAAGAAGTAAAATAAATGAGTTTTAATAGGAGAGAACTCAAAAATGTTTAGTAAGGAGTTTTTGTCGGAGAATTTTATTCTTATTAGTTGAAGTTATAGCATAGAGATACTATATATACGTCTCTAGAATTGTAATTGAAGTTAATAACAATAACAATATCCTTATTCACATCATCTTATAGAGTTAGTTAGAAGAAATCTTTCATATTACTTTTTCTCTTTATAAAATATATAGTGAGTACATTATTGTGAGTAGTGTTCACTTTCATATTGCTTTGTATCTATTAGAAGTCAAAATTCCGTTGTAGACTCAACACAACCCAATCAGAATTACTAAATCCTTTCAGCTGAATTGTAGAATTTCTTGGAAATAAAAGACCTTTTCTAAATTTCCTTTTAAGTATCGAAAAATACAAAGGACAACATTGTAATAGTTTTGAGTTGGTAAAGTCATAAATTGACTTAATGGTTGAGTAGCATAGGTAATATTTAATCGAGTAGTGGTGAGATAAATTGTATATTATTGTTTGTCATTTGAATAAGTTTGTACAATATATGTATATATACTTCTACACTATCATATAGGGGTGGCAAGCGGGGAAGCCCGCCCCGCCCGCCCCGCTCCTGCCTG
>NC_029791.2:122018663-122021200 GCF_000816755.2 Arachis ipaensis | reverse complement strand
GTAATTATAAATATCTAATAAATAAAATTATAAACCAAGTTTTCATCCAAAACATAATTAGAAATATTGTCTCCAAAGTAAAAATAAACATAATCCAAAATATAATTATAAATATTGTTTCCAAAGCAATATAAACATAATCCAAAACACTCAATTTTCATCTTCATACTCTTGTAAGTTGGGTTGGAAAAAGTTAGATTTTGACAAAAAAATTGCAAAAATATCCCCTTACCAAAAAATACTAAGCCCGGCAGGGAAGCCTGCCCCGCTCCGTCAAAGCCTGCGGTTTAAGCGGTGCGGGTTAGGCGGGCATTTGCTCTTTGGCGGTCCCAATTTTTCAGCCCGACCTACCTTTTTTGACAGATTACGCAAGTCGGTCTGACGGATTTAGGCTCAGTCACCACCCCTATTATCATATGTATAGTTCAGCGAATCATCATGAAAATTTTTAAATTTACAAAAAATGATTCATATGCTAATAGAATTGATGACTTATCAAACTAATTTATTCTAAAAGATGATATAAAATGCAACCAACAAAAAAGTAATAAAATGTATGAATTATCATTTCATTGTTTGGGATTCGTTCTTTTGAGTAGACTAATAATTTGTTTTTAGAGAAGTGCTACACATACAAGTCATTTTGGTTTACAAGTCATACAAGTTAGGCTAAATTCAACAAAAAAGTCGCTCACCCATACGAACGTGTCAACAAGCGCTACTCAATGGTTTCCATAGCGCACTTCGCTTTCCTCCTCTTCCTCTTCATTCTTCTTCTCATTCTTCTTTGTGTTTCTCCTCATTTTTCTTCACGTGTTTCATCTTCATCGTCCCTTTTTTACTACTGTTATTATTGCTGCATTTTTTTCCTCCTTCTCTTTCTAATGATTTTGCAATATTATATTTTTTTTGTTTGATTTTTTCCTCCCAAGAAGAATTATGAGAATATGAAATAAGAAGATGAAGAAGAAGAAGAAGCAGTAGAAGACGAGAAGGAGGAAGAGGAATAGAGTTTTGAATTATGCAGAATTTATCAGAATAAAAATATACCCAAATATCTTCGTGTTACACCCAAATTTGCTGCAAATACAGAAAAATGTTTCCTCTAATGCTGTATTTTTTTCTTATTTCTTTCTTTCTTTTAGTAAAATGAATGTAAGTTCATCATCTTCCAAGTAATTTTGCAGCATTATGTGTTTCTTCTTCTTTTGTATTTGATTTTTTTATTTTTATTCTTGTTAAGAGAGTAAAACAAGAAGAAACTTGAGAAGGTAAAACAGAAAGCAAAAGAAGAAGAAGCGTTTTGAATTATGTAGAACTTATCAGAATAAAAATACACCCAAATATTTTCGTGTTACATTCAAATATCTTCGTGTTACACCCAAATTTGCTGTAAATATAGAAAAATATTTTCTCTAATGCTGCATTTTTTTCTTCTTCTTTTTTTCCTTATTTCTTTCTTTCTTTTAGTTAAATGAATGTAAGTTCATCATCTTCCAAGTAATTTTGCAGCATTATATATTTTTTCTTCTTCTTTGTTTGATTTTTGTTTTTATTCTTATTAAGAGAGTAAAATAAGAAGAAACTTGAGAATGTAAAATAAAAAAAATGAATAAAAAAAAAGTAACAGAAGATGAGAAGGAAGAAGAAGACGAGTTTTAAAATATGCAGAACTTATCAGAATAAAAATACACCCAAATTTGCTGCAAATACAGAAAAATATTTCCTTTAATGCTACATTTTTTTTCTTCTGAATTGAACCACACCTCAGCCATTTGATTGGATTCAAAATAATATTCAATTTCGTTCTGGTTCAATTAACAATCTAAACCTGAATTATTCAGTATCTTCAACAACGAGATAACTGATGATGGAAGAGAAAAAGAAAAATAAATGAGGAGAAAAAATTCCAATAAAAAAAAGGAGAAAGAGGAGAAGGAAGAGGTGGTGTTGATGACGACGATAACAAAGAAGAACGTACAATAACGATATGAAGCACGTAAATATAAATGACTTGTAAAGATTTGTATGAAAAAAATGCTTATACGTGGAGAATAATTCTTGTTTTAAACTTATTTTGAATTGATTTATGCTTGTGTTATATATAATAATTTTAAAAATGTGTAGACATTAATTCTTATTGATTAAGGAGCGAAGCCATAAAATCATTGATAATCCTTTCTAGTGCATTTGTTTTCTATTTATATATTAAAATTGGGGTATGTCTAAGATGAACACAATAATTATGTGCTTATTGGATACGCCACATTTATATAGACCATTAGATTTAATTAGATGAAAATCAAAGGCTAATATGAAAGAAGAGCATTAATGGATTCTAATAAATACAGAATATCCTAGTACATAAATAAATATTTTAAATGACAATACTTTAATATGTAATACTTTAAATGACAACAGAATCTTTTATTTTTAAATAATTAAATATAAAACATATAAATACAAAAATATGAATATTTTTTATTCAATAAGATTAATTATTATACAATAAATTTTGATAATATTAAAAAATTATA
>NC_029791.2:122015943-122018658 GCF_000816755.2 Arachis ipaensis | reverse complement strand
ACGATTTTAATACGAAAAAAAACGTTAAGGACGATTCTAAATCGAAAATTAGATCGGGGACGGGTTCGATTCTGACCCTCAATGTGAGGGACCAAAACAATACTTATCCCTATTTTTAATTACGTAAGCTTGATTAGTTTAGGTCTTACTAATATAAGTAAATATGTAATATGATAGGTATGTTTTTAGAATTATATTATTTATTCTATTTTTAAAAAAAATTGAAAAAAATAAAAAGGTTAATATTTTCATGTATTATATATATAAAAATTTTTTGCATAATAATTAATTTTATTGAATAAAGAATACTCATATTTTTGTATTTATATGTTTTATATTTAATTATTTAAGAATAAAAGATTCTGTTACCCTTTAAAGTATTGTCATTTAAAATATTTATTTATGTACTAGGATATTCTATATTTATTAGAGTCCATCAATGCTCTTCTTTCATATTAGCATTTGATTTTCATCTAATCAAATCTAATGGTCTATATAAATGTGGCGCATCCAATAAGCACATAATTATTGTGCTCGTTTTAGACATCGAAAATGTTTGGTAACCAAAGAAAATCAGCCAAAATCAGTCATAACTTACTTTATTTAATATTTATTAATTGTTGCAACAATTAATTAATTTTAAGGATATGTCTTTAGAGATACCCTTTTTGATAAAAAAAATTTAATAAAAAATATTTTTTTTTATTTTTTAGCGTGCTTGGCAAATTTCTAATAGTAAAAGTAAAAGCACTAGAAAAATAAAAAAACATCTTTTTTGAGAATATGTAATTTACATCTTTTTTTAAAAGATCTTTTTTCTTAAAAAAAAAAAGATGTTTTCGTATAATAAATAAACAAAAAAGTACTTTTATATTGTTATACCCAAACATAATTAATAAATAAAAAGATCATTTTACATGAGATATCCAAACATAAAATTACTTTTACTTTTCCATAAGATCTTTTAAAAAAAGATAACTCGAAAAAAAATCTTTTCTTAGAAGCTCATCCATACAAGTCCTTAATCTTTTTATTTTAGGACAATACAATCTTTTTGTTAAAAAATCTATTAAATAATAACAAAAATTAATTTTGTGAAAGTTTTATTTGTAATTTATGGAGATTTTAAACTCCCACAAACTATTAATAAGTTTATTTTTGTAAAATTCCTTCATTAGTAGTAGTTAAGTGAAAAAAGACCATTGTTATAAATGATGTTACAGCAAAAAAATAATTGCAATACAAAAACTTTTAAAGAAATAAAATAGCATCGAACAAGAAATGAAATAAGATAACATTAATGTTGATAATATTTATATTGGTGATGATGACAGTAAAAAAGATAACAATGGTGATAAAATATAGTTACGCAATAAAAATAGTAGAGATAAAAGTAATAATGATGAGAATAAAAAAGGTGGTGGTAGTAGTAGTCATATTTGGTTATATTGTTGAAAAGAATTTTGTGAGAGTTTAAAACTCCTACAAATTACAAATAAAACTTCTACAAATTAATTTTCGTTAATATTTAACAAATTTTTTAAGAGAGAAGTCGTATTATCCTAAAATGAAAAAGGTTGAGGACCAAAGTATCTCTTTTTTTTTTGGATAAAGAGAGTCTTGTCCTTCATAAAAATAGACAAAGACCCGATAGTTAATATTTATTTATTTCAGTAAGTCATTGCTAGGAATATAATAAAGGAAAAGTTTGAAACCAAAGTTTAGGAAACTAAAATCAGCCAAAATATTTTTTGGGTAAAGTACTAAATTAGTTCCTTACATTTGGGCATAATCTTGTCTTGGTCTTTAAGGCTTAAAGTGTTCTATTTGAATCTAAAAAAATTTTATTTAGCTTCAATTTAGTCCCACCGTGGGGTCAAAGTTAAATAATTAACGAAATGTCCTACATGACAGCAGTACAAGAACAAGATCGATGATTTGGAGAACAAATACAAGCTCCAAAGCACAAAATCAACCGTGGACACATTAATACATTTATTTATCATTCTTCTTAGTTCTATAGAAAATATTTAATTTAAGTTGTAAAAAAAATAATAAATAAATATAATGATACATCCACGGTTAATTTTGTGCCTATTGGAGATAAGTGTGTATGTCCAACAAAATACTATCATAAATTATTATTCGTTTTATTAAGAATTAAATTTTATAATTTATGATAGTGTCCTTAATTAAAATTAGAAACAAATAATTACGATAGAGATCATAATAATGAGATATACGTTTTTTCAGTACTTTTAATTTAAATTGTTTTTAATCATAGAATCATTAAAATGGGGACATTAGTGATTCGGGTAGATTAATATATATATAGTAGTCTTTATTATATGAAGATTAATAGATCTCATTTATTAAATTATATATATAAATGGTATATCCATTGATTAAGGAGTTGACAACAATGATCAATTTCGGTATGGATACACATAGTACCATCATACTATCGAAGGAGAAAGTTTCTTATTCACTAGGGTACTCAGGTATTGGCATCTAATCCATCTTATTTCAATAAAATTTTAAGTACAAAATAGATCAATAAAATTATTTTATTATTTCTGCTGCGTGTTATGAACACTTGTAATCGTTCAGTGGTATCATAGTCATGGTCCTTTTATGTTTAAAATTTTATTACCAAAATTTACATAATTAATAGGATTAATTTAAATTTTGGTATTATAGTGAATGTGATTCATA
>NC_029791.2:121965577-122015051 GCF_000816755.2 Arachis ipaensis | reverse complement strand
ATTGATATTCTAATTCTATGAGATTATACTAGATTCAAGCTTTATTAGTATTAATATATTTTGTGTTGTGATAAGTTCAAAAGGACGTGGATGTCCATTTTTCCTATGAGAAATGAAGCTCTCAAGCTAAAATAATATTAAATAAAGTTTGAATGTTTGATCTTTTGTATCTATAAATAGGTGGTTAAAGCCTCAGGAGAATTACAACAACAATAAGAATATAACATTCTTTTCTCTCTCTCTCTCTTTTTTACTATTCTCTTTCTTATATACTTTATTTTAATATTATTCAATACATAATTATATCTATTATATTGATATAGTAATTCTAGTAAAAATTACTACGAGTGTTATCTAATTATATTTCTATATTTTATATTTGTTATCTCTTCCTTATTTATTAGTTACTTTACAACACGTTATCAGCACGAGACTCTGATCAAATTTTTAGGAAGACTCATGTAACAAATTTTTATTATGTCGAAACTCTCTCATCTTGAATTCAATGCTCTTGATATATCTGGAAACAATTATTTATCATGGATACTAGATGCTGAAATTCATCTTGATTCAATGGATCTTGGAGATACTATTAAGGCTGAAAATAATGCATCCCATAAGGATAAAGCCAAAGCCATGATTTTTCTTCGTCGCCATCTTGATGAAGGATTGAAAAATGAATATCTCACATTAAAAGATCATGCAGATCTTTGGAAAGACCTTGAAGAAAGGTATAATCATCAGAAAACAGTGATACTTCCTCAAGCTCGATATGAATGGACGCACTTGCGTTTACAAGATTTTAAATCTATAAATGAATATAATTCTGCAATGTTTCGAATCACCTCACGAATGAAATTATGTGGGGAAAAGATAACTGACCATGATATGTTGGAGAAAACTTTCTTAACCTTCCATGCCTCGAATGTGCTCCTGCAGCAGCAGTATCGAGAAAAAGGGTTTAAAAAATATTTCGAGCTAATTTCTTGCCTTCTTGTTGCTATTGAAAAATCATGAAGCGCGTCCAGCTGGCGCCGCCCCATTTCCTGAAGTAAATGCGGCAAATCATTACCCTAGAAGAGATAAATGGTAAGGTTTTAATAATAAGAAAAATTATGAAAGGAAAAGGAATTATGTTTAAAAGAGAGGATCTCACCAAAAGTAGGATAAAGAAAGAAATATCGGGCAGAATAAATCAATAGAGGATAAGTGTTTCCGTTGTGGTGGAAAAGGGCCATTGGTCACGTACCTGTCGTACTCCAAGGCACCTAGTCGATCTTTACCAGGCATCTTTGAAAAAGGATGACAAAGGAAAGGAAACAAATTTTGTTTCAAATGATACTGAAAATTCCACACTCATTATGATGTATCTGATTTCTTTGAGGACCTTGAGGGAAATATTGGTCATTTGATCAATGATGAAATAGTTTAATATGTGGGATTGTGAAGTATCTATGTAAATAAATAGTGTAAAGAACTTATTGTTAAGCTTTATTTTTCATGTATTTAAGTTTCAAATGTATATAAATAATGAAATATTAATGTTTATAAATTTTGAAATCATTAAATGTGTCATATTTTAAAATAAAATTTTAGTATATGACATTATTTTGAACAGTGTTTCTTAGAAAAATAATTCCGATCAAGTATTCAATTTAACTGTGCATACTACTACTCATTTTTATTATTTGTCTTTGAAGAAAATGGCAAGGATATATAATGAAGATGTATGCCTTGCGGATAGTGCAAGTTCGCACACCATTATCAAAAGTGATATATATTTTACCCATCTTGTGCCAAAAGAGGAATATGTTAATACTATTATTGGCTCAGGCAATGTGATAGAAGGTTCTGGAAGAGCTATAATTTTGTTTCCTGGAGGAACAAAATTTATAATAAATAATGCACTATTATCTACCAAGTCCCTGAGGAACTTGTTGAGTTTCAAAGATATTCGCTGAAATGGATATCATGTTGAGACAATGAATGAGAGAAATCATGAGTATTTATGTATCACAACTCATGATTCAAATAAGAAAGTTATATTAGAAAAATTACCCTCACTTTCATCTGGGTTATATTACACCAAGATTAGTGCAATTGAATCACACGCCATTGTAAACCAGAAGTTTACCAGCCCAAATGAATTCATAACTTGGCATGATAGATTGGGTCATCCGGGAATAACCATGATGAGGAGAATTATTGAAAACTCTCATGGACATTCACTAAAGAACCAGAAGATTCTTAAAACTAGTGAATTTTGTTGTGCTGCATGTTCTCAAGGGAAGTTAATTTTAAGGCCATCACCGGTAAAGATTGAATTTGAGTCCCCTAAATTCCTAGAAAGGATTCAAGGTGATATATGTGGACCTATTCATCCACCATGTGGATCTTTTAGATATTTTATGGTCCTAATAGACGCATCTTCGAGATGGTCACATGTGTGCTTATTATCTTCTCGCAACCTGGCGTTTGCGAGATTACTGGCTCAAATTATTCGATTAAAAGCACAATTTCCAGAAAATCCAATCAAAGTAATTCGTCTTGATAATTCTGGTGAATTTACTTCCCAAGCTTTTGATACTTATTGTATGGCTAATGGAATAAGTGTTGAACATCCAGTAGCTTATGTTCACACACAAAATGGGTTAGCAGAATCACTTATTAAACGCCTCCAGTTAATTGTTAGACCCTTACTTATGAGAACAAATCTCCCAACCTCGGTTTGGAGGCATGCTATTTTACATGCCGCAACACTTATCCGATTGAGGCCAATGAGTTACCATCAGTTCTCTCCTATGCAATTAGCTTTTGGCCAGCAACGAAATATCTCCCATTTAAGAATTGGGTGTGCGATATATGTTCCCATTGCACCACCTAATCGTACTAAAATGGGACCCCAAAGAAAATTGGGGATATATGTTGGATATGATTCTCCCTATATAGTGAGGTATCTTGAGAAACAAACTGGAGATGTATTTAAAGCTCGGTTTGCGGATTGTCATTTTGATGAATCAAAATTTCCAACATTAGGGGGGAGAGAATAAGTTTCCTGAAAAGGAACTTAATTGGAATGCATCATTCTTGATGCATTTAAATCCTCGATCAGGGCAATGTGAACTAGAAGTTCAAAAGATTATACATTTGCAAAGAATAGCAAATGAATTGCCTGATACATTTTTCGATACAAAGAGGATAACCAAATATCATATACTAGCGGAAAATGCCCCAATTCGAATTGATGTCCCAGTAGGACAAGTAGCCACTGAAGCAAATTCACGCCAGAAGCGTGGCAGGCCTGTCGGTTTCAAAGATAAAAATCCTCGAAAGCGAAAAGAGATAAATAATATTCCTGTTGAAAAAGACATAGTAGAGACACCTGCAGTTGTCCAAAATTCTGATATAGTTTTAACGCCAGAAGACGTTCATGTACCTGAAAATTGTGAAAATGACGAGATCTCGATAAATTATGTCTTTACAAGAGAGAAATGGGACCGAAATAAGACAATTGTCAATGAAATATTTGCATATAATGTGGCATTAAATATCATGCATGAAAGTAAGGATCTTGAGCCAAGATCAGTCGAAGAATGTCAACAAAGAAATGATTGGCCAAAATGGAAAGAAGCCATGAAGGCTGAATTAGACTCACTTGCAAAATGTGAAGTTTTTGGACATGTAGTCCGTACACCAGAAGATGTAAAACCTGTTGGATACCGATGGGTATTTGTGAGAAAACGAAATGAGAAAAATGAAGTTGTGCGCTATAAAGCCCGACTTGTGGCACAAGGTTTCTCACAAAGACCCGGTATAGATTATGAAGAAACGTATTCCCCTGTAGTAGATGCGATAACATTGCGTTATTTGGTCAGTTTATCTGCATATCATAAACTGCATATGCATTTAATGGATGTGGTAACAGCCTATTTATATGGCTCATTAGATCGGGATATCTATATGAAAGTCCCTGAAGGACTAAAGATATCTAAACCATCCAATGAATATTCGCAAGGGTTATACTCAGTCAAATTGCAAAGATCTTTATATGGTCTAAAGCAATCTGGATGAATGTGGTATAATCGTCTTACTGAGTATCTGGCCAAAAACGGATTCAAGAATGATGATATCTGCCTATGTGTTTTCATAAAGAAATTTGCATCTGGGTTCATTATAATTGCTGTGTACGTTGATGATTTAAATATCATTGGGACTCCTGAAGATATTCCAACAATTATGAAAACTCTAAAAGAAGAATTTGAGATGAAAGATATTGGAAAGACTAAATTTTTTCTCGACCTGCAGATCGAGCATATAAAAAATGGGATCTTTATCCATCAAACAACATACACAGAGAAGATCTTAAAAAGATTTTATATGGATAAGTCACATCCCTTGAGTACCCCAATGATCGTAAGATCTTTGGATGTGAAAAAGGATCAATTCCGTCCTAAAGAAGAAAATGAAGATATCTTTGGTCCAGAGGTACCATATCTTAGTGCCATTGGAGCGCTAATGTATCTTGCTAATAATACACGACCCGATATATCATTTGCTGTGAATTTACTAGCAAGGTATAGTTCCTCTCCAACCAGAAGACATTGGAGTAGAATCAAGCAAATCTTTCGATATCTTCATGGGACGGTTGATATGGGATTGTTTTATCCATATGGATCCAAGTCACAATTAGTTGGCTATGCAGATGCTGGATACTTGTCTGATCCACATAAAGGGAGATCTCAAACAGGATATCTGTTCACATATGGAGGTACAGCTATATCATGGAGGTCCATGAAACAGACAATTGCTGCAACATCTTCTAATCATGCCGAAATACTAGCAATTCATGAAGCTAGTTGCGAGTGTTTTTGGCTCAGAAGTCTGATCCAATATATTCTGTCATCATGTAGACTGATTGATCATAAGATAGCCCCAACTGTTCTGTTTGAAGATAATACAGCATGCATTGCTCAACTTAAAGGCGAATACATCAAAGGTGATAGAGCAAAGCATATTTCTCCCAAATTCTTCTTTACTCATGATCTTCAAAATCAAGGGACAATTGATGTCCAACAGATCCGCTCAAGTGACAATCTGGTAGATTTATTCACAAAGTCACTCCCAAATCCTCCTTTAAAAGATTGGTACATAAGATTGGGATGCACAGATTTCGAGACATTAAATGATGTTGACAAAAGGGGGAGACTGTACTCTTTTTTCCTTGGTCATATTTTTTTTCATTGGGTTTTTCTTGACAAGGTTTTTAATGATGCAGTTCCCATCACAAAGGATATTATACTCTTTTTCCTTCACTAATGTTTTTTTCCACTGAGTTTTTCTTTAGTAAGGTTTTAATGAGGCATAATCCTAAATGGTCATTCAAGGGGGAGTGTTGTGATAAGTTCAAAAGAACGTGGATGCCCATTTTTCCTATGAGAAATGAAACTCCCAAGCCAAAATGATATTAAATAAAGTTTGAATGTTTGATCTTTTGTATCTATAAATAGGAGGCTAAAGCCTCAGAAGAATTACAACAACAATAAGAATATAACATTCTTCTCTTTCTCTCTTTTTTTACTATTCTCTTTCTTATATACTTTATTTTAATATTATTCAATACACAATTATATCTATTATATTGATATAATAATTCTAGTAAAAATTACTACGAGTGTTATCTAATTATATTTCTATATTTTATATTTATTATCTCTTCCTTATTTATTAGTTACTTTACAATATTTCGGTCCTATATTTAAACATGCATGGATCAAGGAAGTCAATGATGGCACTCAGTCCCGTGCAAGAACTTGTGAAAAAGGAAAAATGCGGTTCTGAATTGTAAGCCAGCCCAATAATGCAGTACTTTATGCTGCAAGATTACAAGAAGAGTGCTATGCTATTTACGTGTACATATGCAAATGGTAAGCGGAATAATCTATAAAAGATGCCTTCATCACAACAAGATATATACTACAACTACTTGTGGCTCATCTTTAATTTATTTATTCCAATACAACAATAAAGTGAATTATATGCTATATGCTTGGTCTTGAATAATTGACCGGTAGAATTGTCTTATAGGATTTGGAAATTGAAGGTGCATGCGGCTTTGCCTATGAGATGCTTTGCGTCACCTACTAATCACTTTGTTTGATTGAAGAGTAAATACTAAATACACTTTTTGTTTTCAGATCATTTCTTTTTGAAGGATAAACTTACAATTTCTTAATTTTTAACTATTTTTCAACTATTTAAATAATTAATTTAATTAATTTTTATTTTTAGTGATGTGAGATTACATCTAATAATATGAAATTACTCATTCTTTTTTATTGATTAAGTACTAACCAAATTTTAATAAAAATACGACCTCTCTTGACTTTTTCTAAAACAAAATTAAATAGTATCTCCTAATATCCCAAGTAACTAACTAAATATTATTGGGACTGTGACTAACAGCAAGAGTTTGAATCTGCTCTGTCTCTGGGATACTGTTTTTGGAATCCATCATTTTCATCTTCTTCTCCTTGTTGGCTTGCTTAATCTCACCATAAAAGTAGGACACAAAGCCCCACAGGGAAAGCACAAGAGAAACCGCTTTCTCAACTTGGAACTTCTCCTTGTAGAAAATAACGGCCAAAATTTCCGTTACGGGGAGCAATATAGCAATTAAAATACCAGACAGCAACGAAGAGGAGCAAAAAATAACTCCTATTGCTCCTAAGAAGAATGCTTGCCACATAATTGCACTTGCCACCATCACCACGTAGTAATTTCCTCTTCCAAGCCCAAATTCCCTTGCTTCTCTTGGAATCACCTGTCAATTTTTTATCCCAAAATCATAACAAACTTATTAAGTGCGAACGGTAACCACTTATGCAGATGCAATTATTTTTGTATAAAGTTGATGATTAAAAATAATTAAATAATAATTTAGTAAAAAATATCAAATTATTTAACAAAAATTTAGATTTTTTAAATTTTGAAGTAAATAAGATTCAAAATTTAGAGGATTTAAATCTATTTAACAATTCTTAACTTGTAACCGTTCTCAATTAAACAATTTCACCTAAAAATAACTACATGTTAATTTTCACTTGTGACACAAAAACTTAATTAAATCTAGGTGAAAACTCAGATGTAGTCGACTTCACGTGAAGTTGATAGCCGAGAGTCGTTAGATGATTTGATTGATTGGACTAAATTTTCATCTAACGACTCTCAGCTATCAACTATCAACTTCACGTGAAATTTACTGCATCTGAATTTTTACCTTAAATCTATTATTTTTATGTATTATTTATATCGTTCTTTAATTTTTAACTTTTAATAAAAATTAAATTCTTATGTTAAACACCTTAGCAAATAATTTGAGTTAATTAAGAAAAAGCAAACAAGCTAAGAAGAAGAAACCTTGAAATCATTGTTGATGATCATGCCGGCGACGCAGAAAACAGTAGCAAAGAAGCACATCACGAACTGAATCTCCATAACCAAAGAATAAGTTAAGTTCTGCTTCGCCTTCTTGTAAGTTAACTCCACAAGCGGCAACACGAATCCGTACAGAGCTGCCGCCATGAGAGTCATAACGAAACCCTTCACATACTCCACGGTCGACTCTCCGGCAGGCCGGTCACTGCGAGTGTGGAGTGCCAGCACCCCCGCGCCAACGGTGAGGAGCACGACGGCGTTCACGGAGTACGGCGTGAACTTCTGCCTGACGAGGAGGAAGGCGAAGACGGCGGTGAAGGCGAGCTGTGTGGCGATGATAAGGGCGGAGGTGGACACCGGGAGGCGGGCGACACCGCAGGCGTAGAGATAGTCGTCGAGGCCGGTGAGGATGCCGATGAAGGCGGCAGCGAAGAACAGTGGCGGTTTCATTGAAACCATCGTAGTTATAGGTTTTTCTGTTCCGGAAGGGTAGTGGCGATTGTTTTTGCGGCGGAAGTAGGAAAGGATGAGGGGGATGAGCATGATGGGGAATCCGGCAGTTTCGAGGCAGCTGGAGAGCCAAACGCGGTGGCCGCCATGGAGGAAGTAGAGGCGCATAATGAGAGGGCCGCCGCTGGTCCCGACTGAGAGGAGGATGCAGTTAGTTATGAGGAGGGTTCTCTTCATTGTTGTTTTTCTTTGTTGTTGTTGCTGTGCTTCAACTGCTTCTGCCATGGCTTAATTAATTAGCTTTTGCTGCTTGTTATTAGAGTTGTTGCTACTTCAATTATTGTAGGTGTGTTCTTAATATATGAATAACCAATAATTGAACTCACCTCGTCAAGTTAATTAAACAATCTTGGGACCGGATTCCATACTCCTCTATAGTTTGGAGTTTTGAAACTCCTTTATACTATTACCCGTGCTATGCACGTAATAAAATTACATTTGCCATACACATGATAAAATTGAAATTATAATTTTAAGTTGTTGTATTAAAATTCATTTCAATTATAATAATTTAACTAATAAAAAAATAATTTGTATGCATTATTTTTTTTTCTTAATATAGTGTTAATTGTATTAAATAAAAAATAGTTATTTAATCTATTTTTTTCAATAAATCAGACATATATACTCAATATGACCATAAATAATCTAGTAATAATTAAATTCATCAACAAAATTTTATATGTTAATTTATTGTGAAGTAAAAACATATCAAGATCAACTCAAAATGAAGAACAAATTAATAGAGAATAGTAATGCAGAAAGTTCTGTAATAAACAATAAATAATTTAAACCTATTGAATAACAATTCAATGCTATTCCTTGATACTTGCAAAATATATACCTGAAACAACACTGTATCAATGTTAGTATATTAAATTATATGATTAACGTAATTATAAAATTATTTATTAGGAGAATAAAATAATACGAATTTTTATGATAATTTTAATATTCTCAAACTATTAATGTACAATAAGAATTCATCCATTAGCGCCTAGAATTTCTAAAGTTTTTTAATTGATAGTAATAAATTTTAATAAATAAATAAATAAATTTAGTAAGACATTTTGTTATTAGCTTTTCATTATAGGCTCTCAAAAATCTCTCTATATACTACATTTATCGTGCAGTTATCTTCCAAGTGCCCATGAGTGAAAACTGGCCTTGGAAGGTAAATTCCAACTTTCGATAGAGTTTGTCCCTAGGACTTATTTATTGTCATTGCAAATGACATGATAATTGGAAATTGTCTTCTTTGAAACTGACCGGTAATATTTCATTATTTGGACTTAGATTCAGTCTTGGGATAAGAACAATACTCCCAACTTTGTTACCAGTTAAAGTCTTGCATTCTATCACATGATTTCTCATTTTTCTAACTTGCATCCTCGTTCCATTTCACAAACCATTAGTCTGGTCTATATTCCAGAGCAACATAACAGGAGCGCTAACCTTTAGAACCAACTTGTGTGGTGGTAGACCTAAACAATTTATTCCATTTATTAGAATCTCCGGCGAGAAAGCATCTAACTCAAATTCCATATTTTCCTCCTTAGTACACATAGAGTCTGAACTTAAGTAGGCTCTTTCTTGTCCAGGTAACTCTGCAGTCATCTTGTTGTTGACATCAGTGACACAATCCAGAGTTGGTGCAAGAATTGCTCTATCCTTAAAATAATTTTCAACGGATAAATTGGATAACATATCTGGATACACGAAATCAATGAGGTCATCCAAAGCTGTCTCAGAGTTCTTAACCAAAATGTCAGATGGTATATGAACGATTGATTCACCATCTGTTGTATCACCAGCCAAACCATCACCAATTTTTAGTAGCCATTCTGCAAAATTTCTGAGTTCTTGTATGTTGGTGTTTTCACTTAGCGACAATCTCATGTTTTTTGTAAGCTTCAAAATCTTACAGTTATGCCATAAATATGAAGAATTAATAGAAGATTGAATTATATCTTGCCTTGAGCCTCTGGGAATCACAGGTAAAATTTGTCTAAAATCTCCTCCGAGAATAACAACTTTACCTCCAAATGGCAAATGAGCATTGTACGAATCTGAGCACCTTAAGATGTCTCTGAGGCATTTGTCTAAAACTTCGTAACAATACTTACTTATCATTGGAGCTTCATCCTATATGATTAATTTAGACTTGGATATTAACCTTGCAAGAGAACTTCCATGTTTAATGCTATACAAAGAATCTTCATTTATGGTCAAAGGAATTTTAAACCTTGAATGTGCAGTTCTTCCATTAGACAACAGAAGTGCAGCAATCCCACTCGAAGCAACATTTAAAACTATACCTCCTTTAGACCTAATCGAGCATGATATAGTTGACCATAAGAATGTTTTTCCACAACTACCTTGACCATATAAGAAGAAAAGTTCACCCATATTACCGCTAACAGCACCAATTATTTGATCGTATGCAAATTTCTGCTCATCAGTTAGCCTTTCTAAATACCCACCTAGTTCATTCGCAAGAGCATTAACATCAAAATTCAACTCTTCCATTATAATTCTGTCTTCTAAGCTGGACACCAAATTTTCTAAAAGATATGGCATTCCACAATATTCTTTCAATGACTTGTCATTTGACTGGATCAAATCTTTAATTTTTACAAGTGCAATATCTTTTATTTGGACTTCTGACATGATCAAATCTGTATTTTTTAATTTAAAATAACACAATTATTTGAAAAATTATTAAATTAGTCTCTGGCAAAAAAAGTTTGAAATGCATTGTTGAATGATAAATAACACTCCTTTTAAAATAATATAATTTTATCATATCATAATTAGAATCATTATCTTTTATCATAATTAGAGAAATTTCGGACAATAAATAAAAATATTATACCTAATATATACAGATTGAAATAGAAAAGGGTAGAGATATATTATTATGGACTGATATAATAACTAAAAATATTTGAAATAAATATCATAAGAAGATAGAATTATAACAGGTTAAAGTAATAAAAAAATAACTTGTAGAATTATTATATGCTAATGCCAAAAATAATTTTACGTAATCCTATTATAATTTTTACGATTATCAGTGATAAATTATTATAATTTTAAGATGTTACTTTACCCACGTAATAATTTCAATTTTATTATTACAATTTATTATTATTATTATTATTATTATTATTATTATTATTATTATTATTATTATTATTTTTATTATTATGCAGGGATCAGCTAACTTAAAATGTTTGAAATAAATATCATAAGAAAATAGAATTATAACGGGTTAAAGTAATAAAAAAATTATAATTTTAAAATATGAACAAAAATTTATTATTATTATTATTATTATTATTATTATTGAATAATGAATAAGAATTAAAATTATATCAATATTTTTATAATTAATATAATTAAAAATAAATAAAAATATTTAAAATTAATGTGCGTTATTAATATTATAAGATTTGATCATTTTAAATATTGATTTGATATAATAATAATGAAGATATGTTCCTAAATTGGTATAATTATAATTATATAAAATAATTTAGAATAGATGGAAAATTTCATGTATTTTGGAGGGAAAACGGACTCACGAGAAATCGACACGTCACCTTTATTAGTTGGGAGAAAACCCAATTTTAGTATATTAAGTAGATAGATAGATAATATTATTGCTATATATGAAGTAGGTTTATATTGCTATAATTATAGAGATTTACTATAATTATATCAATTTTAATTATGACTATAAATAAATAAAATAGGAAACAATTAAAACTATTTTTTTTATAGTCAAAATTTACTCTAAATTTAATAATATATTAAATATTAATTTGATATAACTATAATGAGAATATTTTTCCAAAATAATATAATCATACATTATTTATGAGCTAATTATAATACAATTAAAGATATTATTATGACATAATATTTACTTTATTTCTATTACACTTTGTATATATCATCAAAAAATGCATGTTTCATTATTTTTTTTAGATAAAATCTTTTTTTTTCGACAAAGAAATTGTGTCTAGGTCAACGATTTACTATATGCTTAGGTAGAGATTTTTTTCGAATTTAATAAAAATATAACTAAACAAATAAAGGATAAAAATAAACTTAAATATACCTTACAGTACTTTATTTTATTAAAATATTTAAAAATAGTACATTCACGAATAATACTCATAATATATAATTTGAGACAATAATTTAAAATTTTGTAATACTAATTTAATCAAATACTAATATTAAAACAAAATTACATAAACAATATTGATTATATTCTATTCCTTAGTCACGTATAGAATAGAGTCATTATCGTAACGGCAACTAACTGAAACAACATCGTAAGTTTGAACATTTAGAATTCGTGCAAATTCAAACCATCCTCGTGTTAAATAAGCTTCATCATCCGCTATCCATGCAATGCGGCAAGGTATAGAATTGCCACACCGAGAAACCAAACTAACTCTTATTCCCCTCAATGGCATTGCATGCATGCAAAAGAAAGCCAGTAATTTCTGAAAAAAAATCACAATATGTTATAAAATTATTCTAATAACGAAAAGTTTAAAATAAGAAAATTTAAATATATTACCAATCATTGAAATTGCATATTCGAGTTTGTCACGAATTTAGCAAAATTGAACTTAAATTGAGAGAATTCAATCTCATTATGTGCTCCACTTCAAAGATTCTCGGGCAGACGTAAAAAGCATGGAGGGGATGGAACTTGAACTTGCCCCATAAAGTTTCGTGGAAACAATTCCTCAATCAAAAATCGAGCTCCTCCCAAGAAAGCTAACTTTAACCACATTCCATTAGGTTGGTCATAATAGGTGAGTAGATCCAACCATCCTTCGATAAAGTAGAGATTATTGCCCCATTCTTTGAACGCTTACATCCATGTAGTTGGAACCCGAATCAGTGAAGACAACTCGATGATGTATTTCATGGATGTGAGTGATGCATTGTAAACGATTGTGACAAAAAATAATCGAACTGGAACATTAGATGATAAGAATAACTTAGAGCAACAACAATTAATAAATTATCAAAAGAATAATATAATAGAAGGAGTATATGAAAAATATTATAAAAAATTATAAATTGTACCTTAAAAGGATCAACTTTATAAAAAACGAAGAATACATTCTTATTATATGAAGTAGTAAAAAAAAAATGATGAATTATGAGTTGACTCTCAAATTTAGATTCATGTACCACAGAAAAATACTATATATAGACTTTAGTAAAACAAAAATAAATATGTAAATTATTTATTATTAAGGTAATTTTTATTATATAAAGTAATTTTGCATCATATATTAATTTTGTTAAAATAATATAATTTTATCATATCATAATTAGAATCATTATCTTATATCATAATTAGAGAAATCTCGGACAATAAATAAGAATATTATACCTAATATACACAGATTGAAATAAAAAGGGGGCAGAGATATATTATCATGGACTGGTATAATAATTAAAAATGTTTGAAATAAATACCATAAGAAGATAGAATTATAACGGGTTAAAGTAATAAAAAAATAACTTATAGAATTATTATATGCTAATGCCAAAAATAATTTTACGTAACTCTATTATAATTTTTTCGATTATCAGTGATAAATTATTATAATTTTAAGATGTTACTTTACCCACGTAATAATTTCAATTTTATTATTACAATTTATTATTATTATTATTATTATTATTATTATTATTATTATTATTATTATTATTATTTTAAATATTGATTTGATATAATAATAATGAAGATATGTTCCTAATATAATATAATTATAATTATATAAAATAATTTAGAATAGATGGAAAATTTTATGCATTTTGGAGGGAAAACGAACTTACGAGAAATCGACACGTCACCTTTATTAGTTGGGAGAAAATCCAGTTTTAGTATATTAATAAGTAGAAGTAGATACTATAATATACGTTGGTGTAATATTTGAGGGAATATTTCATTAATGTAGCTTCTAATGCACATTGATAAGATCATTAAGCAATTAATATATTTTTTAGTAAAACTATAAACACATTAATTATAATCTCTAAATATATTTTTAATAAAATGACAATTATGATTATTATTGAATTTTTTTTAATGACTTACTATTAAAAATTTAACATGTTCTATTAGTATATAAGTTATTAAAATTATTAAATTTGTTTATAAATTTTAATTAATTAATAACTTTTATTTTTATTTATTTTAATTATTTATTTGATATTATAATTTATCTCATAAAACTTGTCTTACATATTATTTTTTTTTATCTATAGCATTATGATTTTAAAAATTAACTATATTATAACATATCATTTAATTAGGATATATATAAGAAACAGAATTAATATTTTTTAAAGTGTTATTTTAAATTAATTTGTCAAAAGATACTTCAAAAGAAAAAAAGATATTAAAAACAAATTTAGATGCATTGAGGTACATCATAATTTTTTTTAAAGATTTTATTGGAAATGTTTATTTTATATTATTAGTTGAATGTAATTTTAAATTTTTATAGTTAAAGTAAATTCAAAAGTAATTTAAGTAAATAGTCACAAATCAAAGAGCAGAATAGTGTTACATTATTGTCAGATTCGTAACTAGTTGTTGCTTCTAATGTTTACTCTTTGATTTGTGACTACTTACTTAAAATTATTTTTAAATTTAGTTTTAACTATAAAAATCTAAAATTACATTCAACTAATAACCTAAAATAAACATCTCTAATAAAATATTAAAAAAAATTACGCAATAACCTTCTAAAATACTGTGTCAACATATATTATAATATTAATAATATAAAAGAGTTTTAAAACTCCAAACAATAGAAGAGTATTGTAATATCCACCAACAATCTTATGTATCATTTTATATCTTATCAACACACACGTATATATAGTAGTACTATAGTGTTTAATTATTCTTTACGTTTAAGCAATTTTAATATTTGAAACAAAAAATCAATCTCGACAAGTTGGAGGAAAACTAAAATCTTGTAATTTCAAGGAATGGTTTACTGTGGATCCAGATGGATTATATGGAGATTTGGCAATGGGATGGAATGATGGTTGTACGGTTCAGATTTTACAGCATGGTAGATTTTTCATTGCGGCATCAGTTCTGACAGTTGGTTCTAATGATCCCTATGATGTTCTAGGTGTTTATCTCAATTCAAATGATCAACATATAATGGCTCAGTTTGCTGAATTAACTTCAGTCACCCAACATTTCGATGATAAGGTTGTGTTAATGGGTGATTTTAATGTCATTTCTAATCAATTGGAGAAAGCAGGTGGGAGTGTTAAATCTCCTTCTTCTATTAAAACTTTTAACAGTTTTATTGATGATAATTCTCTAATTGATATTGGTATGGTCGGAGGACCATTCACTTGGTCGAATAGGCGGAGTGGTGATGAGTTGATACAGGAAAGACTGGACCGATTTCTGGTAGGAGTTGATTGGCAGCAACTCTATCCCAATGCATCGGTTCTTAAACTGTCAGAATCAGGGTCGGATCACTCCCTTCTTCTCTTAGACTCTAATCCGAGAACTGAGAGATCTAAACGCCGATTCAAATTCCAATAAAGATGGTGTTCCAATGATGAAATAAGGCAGATTGTTAGAGAGGTTTGGCACGAACTGATTGATAGTTCAGCCATGTATATCCTAACTCAAAAAATAAAGCGTTGTCAGCATAAGATTGTCAGATGGTAGCAAGAACACAGATCTAATTCGAAGGTGGAGATTGATTTACTACAGTCTGACTTAGAGGAACTTTGTTTATCAGGAATTCATGGAGGCGACATCATTTCAGAAATAGAGGACAAACTTGAAAAAGCATTGCAAAATGAGAAATCTTATTGGAAAGATAAGTCTAGAGTTAAATGGCTCAAATCCAGTGACCAGAATACAGCTTTCTTCCATAAAAAAATTAGAAATCGAACCCGAAAGAATAAAATTTGGCAACTAATTGGAAGTGATGGTGAAGTGGCTACTTCAAATGCTGAAATTGCTTCTGTGGCTAAATCTTATTTCAAGGACATCTTTTCCTTCACTTGTCATGAGAATCCTGAACCTTTATTTACTGATTTTGAACCTAAGGTTACAGCTCACATGAACCGTAGGCTTCAAAGACCAGTGACAATGGAAGAAGTGAAATGTTCAACATTTAGCATTCATCTTCAAAGTGTTCCAGGAGATGATGGTATGACAGCAAAATTTTTTCAAAGCTTCTGGAATATACTCAGTGGTGATGTATTTCGAGCAGTTAAGAGCTTCTTTTCAGGGGGCAGAATTTTAAAAGGTTTTAACCACACTCAAATCTGTCTTATTCCCAAGATTTCTGATGCTAAAGATATGACTCAGGTAAGACCAATAAGCCTATCCTCAATCTTTTACAAGATTATCTCTAAAGTACTTGTACATAGACTTTAGGGTATGATGAATAGACTAATTAGCCCTACGCAGAGTGCTTTTATTAAAGGCAGATTAATCTCTGATAATATCCTAATGGCTCATGAGTGTATGCATTATTTGAAGAACAAAAAAAGGGACTAAAAAATGAAATGGCGCTAAAATTAGATATGAGTAAGGCATATGATAGGGTGGAATGACACTTTCTTTAGTTTATATTGGAGAAGTTTGGTTTTGACTCCCGGTGGATCAAGTGGATTTGAGAATTAGTGACAACTGCTTCTTATTCTGTCATTGTGAAAAGACAACCATATGGTTTCTTCAAACCAAATAGAGGTATTCGACAAGGAGATCCTCTATCTCCCTATCTTTTTCTTTTCTGTACAGAAGGTCTTTCCTTCTTGCTACACAAGGCAGAACAAAATAGACTAATTCAGGATCTTCAGATACATAGGCGATGTCCCAGGGTCAACCACCTCCTCTTTGCTGATGATTCCATCTTATTCTGTAAGGCTAATCCTAAAGCATATTCAAACATCATGTATTTATTGAATTCTTATGAAAGCATCAATGGTCAGAGGGTAAATCTTAATAAATCTGTTGTATTCTTTAGCCACAACACTTCCTCCACTACTCGTACACTATTGGCTAACTCTATGAATATTAATCATATTGGGGCTCAGGATAGTGATGTTAAGGCGTAAGTCGGCCAATTAAGAGATCAATATAGAAACACGTTGCGAGTATAGCCCTTAATCAGCAAAAATCCACCTCATCAATTTAGAAAGGTTGTCACAAAACTAAAATAAAAATACTGGGAGTATGAGTCCCAGGTCGTCTCCCAATGAGTTGCTAAAAAGGGTGCTATCTTATTAATCAGGAGTTTTCCAAGAAATTTTTAAGTTGAATGACAGAAAACAAATAATTGTAAATTGAAAGAGAATTATATATTCTAATTAAAAAGCCTTGACTGGGAAAATGATTAATTGGAAGTTCTATCCTTGTTGGAATCCTCTCAATTGTAGTATAAAGAGGTTGTTATTTTCACTTAGTTAACCCTTACTAAATAAAGGAAAGTCAAGTGATTGAGCTAACTCTTATTCACAAATCCTAGTCCTCTCCCTTGGGAAGGTCTAGCGTTAGTAAATACAGAATCAGCCAACAACTTCCAATTTAACTAATCACTTGAGCATTCCAACTCAAGTGTCTCCTCTTAATCAATCCCCATGTCAAGTAGGAAATCTACTCCATTGACATGAATATAACACTCATAGCAATATAAGAAGAAGACATGATAAATTAAATAAAATAGGGATTTGAATTTTAATTAAAGGAAAAGTACTATTTGCATTAACAATCCATGAAAATAATCCAATTGTAACTTTAAACAAGAATTAAGAATATGGAATAAATAAATAGAAAGTAAGAAAATAAACTAGAATAGTAACTTCAACGGAGGTGATGACTCTTCAATATCCAAAAGCAAAAGCAATAAATTATGAAACTATGAATGTAAAGAAAACCTAGAGGAAGAGTAATTTTTTCTCTAGATTCAGATCTAAAACTAAAAACTATACTAATGAGAATGTGTGTTGAGTCTCTGCATGTTCTCTAGCTCTAATTTGTGTTTTTGGGCCAAAAACTGGGTCAAAACTCGGCCTAAAATCGCCCCCAGCATTTTTTGTTATTTCTGCAGATCGCGCATGTCACGCGTACGCGTCAGTCACGCGTACGCATCATTTGGCGAATTTTCTTGTCATGCGTACGTGTCAGGCACGCGCACGCATCATCTTGCAGAACTCCAATTCGCGCGTACGCGTCAGGCACGCGCACGCGTTGCTGCAAATTTCTCCATATCGCGCGCTCGCGTGAGCCATGCGTGTGCGTCGATGCTCGCTGGTTATCTCCTTAGTTTCTTGTGTTTCTTCCATTTTTGCAAGATTCCTCTCCATTCTCTAAGCCATTCCTGCCCTATAAAGGCTAAAACACTTAACACACGGATCACGATATCGAATGGTATAAAGGAGAATTAAAACACACAAATTAAAGATCTCTAGGAAGCAAGTTTTCAACCATAGAACAAAACTAGGAAGGGATTGTAAAATCATGCAAATCATATGAATAAGTGGATAAATACTTGATGAAGAAAACTCAATTAAACACAAGATAATCCATAAAATAGTGATTTATCAACCTCCCCACACTTAAACATTAGCATGTCCTCATGCTTAGCTTAAGCAGATAAAATAAATGAGTAGGGAAAAGTAAGACTCATGCAATGCAATGCAACCTATGTATGAATGCAACTATATGCTAAGATGATTCTGTCTACTTGGTTAAAAATAAATAAGTTCTTCAAGACAAAAATAACTCAAATTCCACTAATTCAAATTATATAGTAAAAACAAGTAAACTTGTAAGAAGACAGCTCATGAAAGCAGGGAACATAGAATCAAGCATTGAACCCTCACTGATGGTGTAATCACTCTAGTCTTCTCTAGTCATGCTTTCTAAACCTTGTTCTTCACCTAACCAATCATAAAAAATTTAATGTACCAATGCAAACATCATGAGGTCTTTTCAAGGTTGTAATGGGGCTAAGGTAAAGGTGAGGGTATATATATATGGCTAAGTGAGCTATGAATTGAATCCTTGATTAACCTAAGCTCTTACCTATACATACACTCTTTATACTTTTAAAAATTATGCCTAGCTACCCATAATTTTCCCACTTTTGCATTACATACTCATTGGTGCACGAAATTGTAAATTACACCTTTCACAATTCGTACCACTAAACAGCAAGTGCACTGGGTCGTCTAAGTAATACCTTACGCGAGTAAGGGTCGATCCCACAGGAATTGTTGGCTTGAAGCAAGCTATGGTTATCTTGTAACTCTTAGTCAGGATAGCAATTATAATTATCAGTTGACTTACAAATGAACAAGAGAGCATGGATTAAATAATACTTATTATGCAGTAATGGAGAATATGTTGGAGTTTTGGAGATGCTTTGTCTTCTGAATCTCTGCGTTCCCCCTGTCTTCTTCTTCACGCATGCAAGGTTCCTCCTATGGCAAGCTGTGTGTTGGTGGATCACCGTTGTCAATGGCTACCATCCGTCCTCTCAGTGAAAATGGTCCAAGTGCGCTGTCACCGCACGGCTAATCATCTGTCGGTTCTCACTCATGCTGGAATAGGATCTATTGATCCCTTTGCGTCTGTCACTACGCCCAACCCTTGTGAGTTTGAAGCTCGTCACAGTCATTCAATCCCTGAATCCTACTCGGAATACCACAGACAAGGTTTAGACTTTCCGAATTCTCAAGAATGCTGCCAATGGATTCTAGCTTATACCACGAAGAATCTGATTAAGGAATCCAAGAGATACTCATTCAATCGAAGGTAGAACGGAGTTGGTTGTCAGGCACGCGTTCATAGGTTGAGAATGGTGATGAGTGTCACGGATTATCACATCCATCATATTGAAGTGCGAATGAACATCTTAGATAGAAACAAGCGTGTTTGAATAGAAAACAGAAATAATTGCATTAATTCATCGAGACACAGCAGAGCTCCTCACCCCCAACAATGGAGTTTAGAGACTTATGCCGTCAAAGAGTACAAAGTTCTGATCTAAAATGTCATGAGGTGCAAAATAAATCTCTAAAAGTTGTTTAAACACTAAACTAGTAACCTAGGTTTACAAAAAATGAGTAAACTAAGATAGATAGTGCAGAAATCCACTTCTGGGGCCCACTTGGTGTGTGCTTGGGCTGAGACTTGAGCTTTATACGTGCCTAGGCTGTTTCTAGAGTTAAACGCCAGGTTGTAACCTGTTTCTGGCGTTTAACTCCAATGTGTAACCTGTTTCTGGCGTTTAACGCCAAAATGCAACATGGAACTGGCGTTGAACGCCAGTTTACGTCGTCTATCCTTGAACAAAGTATGGACTATTATATATTAATGGAAAGCCCTGGATGTCTAATTTCCAACGCAATTAAGATCGCGCCAATTGAAATCCTGTAGCTCCAAAAAATCCATTCCGAGTGCAGGGAGGTCAGAATCCAACAGCATCAGCAGTCCTTTTTCAGCCTGAATCAGATTTTTGCTCAGCTCCCTCAATTTCAGCCAGAAAATACCTGAAATTACAGAAAAATACACAAACTCATAGTAAAGTCCAGAAATATGAATTTTTCCTAGAAACTAATAAAAATATACTAAAAACTAACTAAAACATACTAAAAACTACATGAAATTAACCCCAAAAAGCGTATAAAATATCCGCTCATCACAACACCAAACTTAAACTGTTGCTTGTCCCCAAGCAACTAGACAAATAAAATAGGAAAAAAGGAAATCAAGAATCAATAGTATCTTAGAGTTTTAAGTGAAGCTCAGATTCTAATTAGATGAGCGGGACTAGTAGCTTTTTGCTTCCGAACAGTTTTGGCATCTCACTTTATCCTTTGAAATTCAGAATGATTGGCATCCATAGGAACTCAGAATTCAGATAGTATTATTGATTCTCCTAGTTTAGTATGTTGATTCTTGAACACAGCTACTTCATGAGTCTTTGCCGTGGCCCTAAGCACTTTGTTTTCCAGTATTACCACCGGATACATCAATGCCACAGACACATAACTGGGTGAACCTTTTCAGATTGTGACTTAGCTTTGCTAAAGTCCCCAATTAGAGGTATCCAGAGTTCTTAAGCACACTCTTTTGCTTTGGATCACGACTTTAACCACTCAGTCTCAAGCTTTTCACTTGGACCTGCATGCCACAAGCACATGGTTAGGGACAGCTTGGTTCAGCCGCTTAGGCCAGGATTTTATTCCTTTAGGCCCTCCTATCCACTGATGCTCAAAGCCTTGGATCCTTTTTATTACCCTTGCTTTTTGGTTTTAAGGGCTATTGGCTTTTTCTGCTTACTCTTTTTTTTTTTGCAAGCTTTTGTATTCACTACTTTTTCTTGCTTCAAGAATCAATTTTATGATTTTTCAGATTATCAATAACATTTTTCTTGTTCATCATTCTTTCAGGAGCCAACAATTTTAACATTCATAAAATTCAATATAAAAAATATGCACTATTCAGGCATTCATTCAGAAGACAAAAAGCATTGCCACCACATATAAATAGTTAGAATTTTCCTTATTAAAAACTCGAAAAAAATTATTGCCTCCTTATTCTAAAAATATGCTATTTTATTCATGTTTGATGGTGATGAGAAAAATAAATTATAGCTTAATTGGAGATAAAATCAAAATAGAGATACTAATTACTACTACTCATATATGACTTCTAAGGTAAATTTCTAATAAAAATAATTATCACAGAGTTAAGGCTAAGATTAGAACTCAACAACCTTGAATTTGGGAGGTGGATGCCTCTTTAGTCTGTGGAGTGCTTGGCCCTTCAAGAGATAGCTTCTGGCGCTTCAGTTCCTTCAGTTCACGCCCTTGCTCTTCTTGTTCCCTAAGCAGTTTGCAGAGCATGCTGTTTTGATTTTGCTGTTCTTCCTTCAGTTGATTCACAGCTTCTTGCAACTTGGTGATAGATGCTTCTAGGTGCTCCCAGTATTCAATTTGAGGGATTTTCGGGAGGAACTCCTGTGCTCTCCTCTTGATGGGGTCGTCCTGCACTTGTTGTCCTTCCATAGACTTTTTGGTGATTGGTTGCTCAACTGAGATATACTCATCTACTCCCATTTTTGCCCCAGCATCTTTACATAACAGAGAGACCAAGCTTGGATAAGCCAATTTGGCATCTTTAGAGTTCTTGTTTGCAATTTTGTAAAGCTCACAAGAAATCAGCTGATGAACTTCCACTTCTTTTTCCAGCATAATGCAATAAATCATCACTGCTCTTCTGATGGTGACCTCAGAGTGGTTGCTAGTGGACAGTATAGAGCGCCCAATGAAGTCCAGCCAGCCTCTGGCGATTGGTTTGAGATCTCCTCTTTTGAGTTGGTTTGGGGCACCCTTTGTATTGGTTGTCCATTTGGCTCCATGGAGGCATATGTCCTCTAGGATTTTGTCCAAGCTCAGGTTTGGTCTCATCATTCTCCTATTAAAGGAGTCTGGGTCATCTTGCAGTTGAGGCAGCTTGAAGATCTCCCTTATTTTGTTAGGGTGGGTGTGAACAATATTTCCTCTGACCAGAGTTCTATAGTCATAGAATGTGGTTCCCACTATTCTCTGCCTGTCCGTCTGCCACAGATTTGCGTAGAATTCCTGAACCATGTTTCTTTCCACCTTAGTTTCAGGATTAGCTAGGACTTTCCAGCTCCTGTTTCGAATTTGCTCTTGGATCTCCGGATATTCATCTTCTTTCAGATCGAATTTAACTTCTGGGATCACTGACCTTAGACCCATTATTTTGTAGTAATGGTCTGAATGTTCTTTGGTTAAAAACTTCTCTTGATTCCAAAGTGGTTTTGAAATATTCTCTTTCTTGCCTCTTGAGTTAGTTTGTTTTCCCTTAGGAGCCATGATCTTAGTGGGTATTGGCTTAGTGATCACAGATAAACACACCAAACTTAGAGGTTTGCTTGTCCTCAAGCAAAAGAAAGGAAAGAAGAGGGATATGAGAAGAGCCAAGTTCGAATTGTGAAGGTGGGGGAGGGGGGGAGGCCGAACTAGGATTTAAAGGGAAGGAGGGTGGGTTTCGAAAATTTTAAAGAAGATATGATGGAAGATATGATTTGTAAAAGATAAGTATGATAGGAAAAGGATGCACTTTAAAATTTAAAAGATATGAATAATATGAAAGATATTTGAAAAAGATAGCTTTGTTTAGAAAAAGATATTGTGAAGATTTGAAAAAGATATTGATGAGTTGAAAAAAATTTGAGAAGGAAAAGAGATAGATTTGTTTTGAAAAAGATTTGAAAAGAAGTTGAAGAGGATTTAAAAAAAAGGTTTATGTTTAGAATTAAGATACATTTGATATCTTTCAAAAAGGATTTGAAAAATTAGGATTTGTAATATGTTTATGCAAAAAATCATAAATTGAAACATGAAAAATGGAAAAAATTTGAAGTGAAAACGAAATTACCTACTCCCCACAATCCTGGCGTTAAACTCCCAACTGCTGCATGTTTTGGGTGTTTAACGCCCAGTTGGTGCTTGGTCTGGGCGTTTAACGCCCAGCTGTTGCTTCTAGCTGGCGTTAAACGCCAGAAACTCCTTTGTCACTGGGCGTTTTTCTGAACGCCCAGGATGCTGTAAATCTGGCGTTTAACGCCCAGATGGCTATCTCTATTGGCGTTAAATGCCCAGTAGATGCTCCTTTTGGGCGTTTAACGCCCAAAACAGCTCTTACTGGTTTTTTCGCACCAATGAGCTTCTTTTTGCTGTTTTGTATTCTGAATCCTTCTGCAACCCTGTGAACTTATGCAATTGATTCTTTACCTTGAAGATTATTTATATTAAACCTGTATAATAAAAAAAAATAAATAAGAAAAAGTTTTGCTAATGGCTGGGTTGCCTCCCAACAAGCGCTTCTTTATTGTCTTTAGCTGGACCTTGCTGAGCTTTTAATCTAGCCTCAGCCTTGAGCACTCTTGCTCAACATTGCCTTCAAGATAATGCTTGATTCTCTGTCCATTAACAATGAACTTTTTATTAGAATCAATGTCTTGAAGCTCCACATAGCCATATGGTGACACACTTGTAATCACATATGGTCCCCTCCACCGGGATTTCAGTTTCCCGGAGAATAGCCTGAGCCTAGAGTTAAACAGCAGAACCTTCTGTCCTGGTTCAAAGACTCTAGATGACAGCTTTCTGTCATGCCACCTCTTTGCTTTCTCTTTGTAGATCTTGGCATTTTCGAAAGCAGTGAGTCTGAATTCCTCTAGCTCATTCAGCTGGAGCAATCTTTTTTCTCCGGCTAAATTGGCATCAAAGTTTAGGAATCTGGTTGTCCAGTAGGCCTTATGCTCCAGTTTCACGGGCAGATGACAGGCCTTACCAAACACAAGCTGGTATGGAGAGGTCCTTATAGGAGTCTTGAATGCTGTTCTGTAAGCCCACAGAGCATCATCCAAGCTTCTTACCCAATCCTTTCTACGGGTACTTACAGTCCGTTCTAGGATTCTTTTTAGTTCTCTATTAGAGACTTCAGCTTGCCCATTTGTCTGTGGATGATATGGAGTTGCCACCTTGTGGCTAATTCCATACCGGACCATAGCAGAGTAAAGTTGTTTGTTGCAGAAGTGAGTGCCCCATCACTGATTAGTGCTCTAGGGACACCAAACCTGCTGAATATATGTTTCTGGAGGAACTTCAGCACTGTCTTAGTATCATTAGTGGGTGTGAAAATGGCCTCTACCCATTTGGATACATAGTCGACTGCCACCAGAATATAAGTGTTTGAGTATGATGGTGGGAAAGGCCCCATGAAGTCAATATCCCATACATCAAACAACTCAATCTCCAAGATTCCTTGTTGAGGCATGGCGTAACCATGAGGCAAATTACCAGCTCTTTGGCAACTGTCACAGTTACGTACAAATTCTCGGGAATCTCTATAGAGGGTGGGCCAGTAGAAGCCACATTGGAGGATCTTGGTGGCTGTTCGTTCACCTCTGAAATGGCCTCCATATTGTGACCCATGGCAATGCCATAAGATCTTCTGTGCTTCTTCTCTAGGCACACACCTACGGATTATTCCGTCTGCACATCTCTTGAAGAGATAGGGTTCATCCCACAAGTAGTACTTTGCATCAGTAATTAAATTTTTCTTTTGTTGCCTGCTGTACTCCTTGGGTATGAACCTTGCAGCTTTATAGTTTGCAATGTCTGCAAACCATGGTGTTTCCTGAATGGCAAACAAATGCTCATCCAGAAAGGTCTCAGAGATCTCAATAGAGGGAAAAGACGCTCCTTCTACTGGTTCTATCCGGGACAGATGGTCAGCCACTTGGTTTTCTGTCCCTTTTCTATCTCGTATTTCTATATCAAACTCTTGCAGAAGCAACACCCATCTGATGAGCCTGGGTTTTGAATCCTGTTTTGTAAGTAGATATTTAAGAGCAGCATGGTCAGGTACACAATCACTTTTGATCCTACTAAGTATGATCTAAACTTGTCAATGGCATAAACCACTGCAAGCAATTCTTTTTCTGTGGTTGTGTAATTTTTCTGGGCATCATTTAAAACACGGCTAGCATAATAAATGACATGCAGAAGCTTGTCATGCCTCTGCCCCCAATACTGCACCAATGGCATGGTCACTGGCATCACACATTAGTTCGAATGGTAATGTCCAGTCTGGTGCAGAAATAACTGGTGCTGTGACCAGCTTAGCTTTCAGAGTTTCAAACGCCTGCAGACACTTTGTGTCAAACACAAATAGTGTGTCAGCAGCTAGCAGGTTACTTAGAGGTTTTGCAATTTTTGAAAAATCCTTTATAAACCTCCTATAGAATTCTGCATGCCCCAGAAAGCTTATGATTGCCTTAACATTGGCAGGTTGTGGTAATTTTTCAATTACCTCTACCTTAGCTTGATCCACCTCTATTCCTTTGTTCGAAATCTTATGCCCAAGGACAATCCCTTCAGTCACCATAAAGTGACATTTTTTCCAGTTTAAAACCAGGTTAGTCTCTTGGCATCTTTTCAGAACCAGTGTCAGGTGATCAAGACAGGAGATGAATGAGTCTCCATATACTGAGAAGCCATCCATGAAGACTTCCAGAAAATTTTCCACCATATCAGAGAAAATAGAGAGCATGCATCTCTGAAAGGTTGCAGGTGCATTACACAGCCCAAATGGTATCCTTCTGTAGGCAAATACTCCAGATGGACATGTGAATGCTGTTTTCTCTTGATCCTGGGGATCTACTGCAATTTAGTTGTAGCCTGAATAGCCATCCAAAAAGCAGTAATAATCATGACCTGCTAGTCTTTCTAGCATCTGGTCTATGAATGGTAAAGGAAAATGATCATTTCTGGTGGCTGTATTGAACCAGTTCATTTTTTTCATTATGAACCACTGTCATGCCTCCCTTTTTGGGGACAACTTGGACAGGGCTCACCCAGGGGCTATCAGAAATAGGATAAATAATCCCAGCCTCCAGTAACTTGGTGACCTCTTTCTGCACCACTTTCTTCATGGCTGGATCTTGTGCATGCAACTAGCTGGGCTTATGCCCTTAAGGTCACTTATGGACCACCCAAGAGCTGTCTTGTGTGTCCTTAGCACTTGAATTAGTGCTTCCTCTTCCTGTGGATTTAAAGCAGAGCTTATGATCACAGAAAAGTGTCACCTTCTCCCAGAAATGCATATTTCAGAGGCTCTTTTATTTCCTCTGAATCCTCTAAATCAGGCTGAGCATCTTTAAAGATGTCTTCTAGCTCTGATTCAAGACTCTCAGCCATGTTGATCTCCTCTACCAAAGAGTCAATAAGATCAACTTTCATGCAGTCTTTTGGTATGTCTGGATGCTGCATGGCTTTGACAGCATTCAACTTGAACTCATCCTCATTGACCCTCAGGGTTACTTCCCCCTTTTGGACATTGATGAGAGTTCGTCCAGTTGCTAGGAAAGGTCTTCCTAGAATGAGAGTAGCACTCTTGTGCTCCTCCATTTCCAGCATTACAAAGTCAGTGGGAAAGGCGAATGGCCCAACCTTGATAATCATGTCTTCAATCACGCCTGATGGGTATTTAATGGAGCCATCAGCAAGTTGGAGACATATCCTGGTTGGTTTGACTTCTTCAGTTAAACCAAGCTTTCTGATAGTGGATGCAGGTATTAGGTTGATGCTTGCTCCAAGATCACATAAAGCTGTCTTGGTGCAATCACCCTCTAATATGCATGGTATCATAAAGCTCCCGGGATCTTTAAGCTTTTCTGGGAAGCTTTTCAGAATGACTGCACTGCATTCCTCAGTGAGGAGAACTCTTTCAGTTTATCTCCAATCCTTCTTATGACTCAAGATCTCTTTCATGAACTTGGCATAAGAGGGTATTTGCTCAAGTGCCTCTGCAAACGGAATCTTTATTTCAAGAGTCCTGAGATAGTCTGCAAAGCGAGCAAATTACTTATCTTGCTCCTCTTGGCGGAGTTTTTGAGGATAAGGCATTTTGGCTTTGTATTCTTCAACCTTGGTTACTGCAGGTTTATTTCCTACAGAAGTGGTTGGAGAAGCCTTTTTAGAGGGGTTGTTATCAGCACTTGTGTGTGTCTGATCCCTCACTAGCATTTGAATGCCAGGGTTGGAAGCTGGATTGACGTTGGACGCCAACTCCTTACCTGTTTCTGGCATTTGAACGCCAGAACTGAGCTTCCCTTGGGTGTTGAACGCCAATTCCTTGCCTGTTTGTGGCGTTTGAATGCCAGAACTGAGCATGGGTTGGGCGTTTAACACCAGCTCTCCACCCTTTTCTGGCGTTTGAGCGCCAGAATCATTCCTCTCTGGGCTCTTGCTATCCTCAGAGGGATTTTGGGTAGCAGTTTGTTCATTTATTGGCTTCCTGCTGCCTTGAAGTGAGGTATTTAATGTTTTCCCACTTCTTAATTGAACTGCTTGGCACTCTTCTGTTATTTATTTTGATAACTGCTGTTCTGTTTGCTTCAACTGTACTTCCATATTCATATTAGCCATTCTTGTGTCTTGTAGTATCTCCTTGAATTCAGCCAGCTGTTTTGTTAGAAAATCTAATTGCTGATTGAATTCAGTAATTTGTTCTGCAGGACTGAGTTCAGCAGTTACTGTTTTAGCCTCTTCTTTCATGGAAGATTCACTACTTAGGTACAGATGCTGATTTTTGGCAACTGTATCAATGAGCTCTTGAGCTTCTTCAATTGTCTTTCTCATGTGTATAGATCCACCAGCTGAGTGGTCTAGAGAAATCTAAGCTTTCTCTGTAAGCCCATAATAGAAGATGTCTAACTGCACCCACTCTAAAAACATTTCAGAGGGGCATTTTCTTAGCATCTCTCTGTATCTCTCCCAGGCATCATAAATAGATCCATTATCTCCTTGTTTAAAGCCTTGGATGTTCAGCCTTAGCTGTGTCATCCGTTTTAGAGGGAAATATTGATTCAGGAATTTTTTTGATAGCTGTTTCCATGTCCTTATGCTAGCCTTAGGTTGGTTATTTAACCACCTCTTAGCTTGGTCTTTTACAGTAAATGAAAACAGTAATAATCTGTAGACATCTTGATCTACTTCCTTATCATGTACTGTGTCAGCAATTTGTAAAAACTGTGCCAGAAACTCTGTAGTTTCTTCCTGTTGAAGACTGGAATACTGGCAACTTTGCTGCACTATGATAATGAGCTGAGGATTCAACTCAAAGCTACTGACTCCGATAGAGGGTATACAGATACTACTCCCATATGAAGTAGTAGTGGGGTTAGCATATGACCCCAGAGTCTTTCTGGACTGTTCATTTCCACTTAGATCCATGATGGAGAAAGGGAGATGATGTGGATTTATTTTATTTATTTTATTATAAAAAAATTCGAAATAATAAAATAAAATAAAATAAAAACTACAATAAAAATTAAAAAAATTGAAAATATTTTATAAGGATTTTTGAAAAAGTGAGGAGAGAGAAAGTGGTTAGGATATTTTTGAAAAAGATATGATTTTTAAAAACTTGACAGCTAAGATATGATAAGATAAAATTTTGAAATTGAAATCTGAATTTTTATGAAAAATTTCAAAATATTTGCTTAAAAATAGTTAGGAAAGATATTTTTTTTGATTTTTGAATTTTATGATGAAAGAGAAAAACACACAAAAGACACACAACTTAAAATTTTTAGATCTAATGCTCCTTATTTTTGAAAATTTTGGAGGAAAAATACTAAGGAACACCAAATTTAAAAATTTTAAGATCAAAACACAAGGAAGACTCAAGAACACCTTGAAGATTCACAAGAACAACAGGAACATGGAGATAGAACACCAAACTTAAATTTTTTTTTTTTGCAAACCACAATGAAATTTTCGAAAACTAAAGAAAAATTAACAAGAGAACACCAAACTTAAAAATTGACACAAGATTTAATCAAAGAAAAATTATTTTTGAAAAAATTTTAAAAGGAAGATAACCAATTACCAAGAACATAAGCACAACGCTCTAGCCAATTGAGCTATAAATTTAACGTATTTTAATAAGGTATTTAATAAATAAAAATTTTTTGAAAACTGATATTTTGAAAAAGTGCAAGAAAAACGAGAAAAAACACGGAACAAGAAAACTAAAGATTAAACAAGAAAAATTGACAAGAACAACTTGAAGATCAAGGAAGAACAAGAACATGCAATTCGAAAATTGAAAGACAAAGAAAAGCATGCAATTGACACCAAACTTAAAACATGACACTAAACTCACAGAAAAACTAAAAATAAAGAAAAATAATATTTTTGAAAAATTTTTGAAAAGAAAATAAAAGACTCTGACCCAAAAGACAAAAATTTCCTAATCTAAGCAACAAGATTCACCGTCAGTTGTTCAAACTCAAACAATCCCCGGCAACGGCGCCAAAAACTTGGTGCACGAAATTGTAAATTACACCTTTCACAATTCGTACCACTAACCAGCAAGTGCACTGGGTCGTCCAAGTAATACCTTACATAAGTAAGGGTCGATCCCACAGGGATTGTTGGCTTGAAGCAAGCTATGGTTATCATGTAACTCTTAGTCAGAATAGCAATTATAATTATCAGTTGACTTGTAAATGAACAAGAGAGCATGGATTAAATAATACTTATTATGCAGTAATGGAGAATATGTTGGAGTTTTGGAGATGCTTTGTCTTCTGAATCTCTGCTTTCTCCCTATCTTCTTCTTCACGCACGCACGTCCCTCCTATGGCAAGCTGTGTGTTGGAGGATCACCGTTGTCAATGGCTACCATCCTTCCTTTCAGTGAAAATGGTCCAAGTGCGCTCTTCACAGATCCCTGAATCCTACTCGGAATACCACAGACAAAGTTTAGACTTTCCGGATTCTCAAGAATGCTGCCAATGGATTCTAGCTTATACCACAAAGATTCTGATTAAGGAATCCAAGAGATACTCATTCAATCGAAGGTAGAATGGAGGTGGTTGTCAGGCACATGTTCATAGGTTGAGAATGGTGATGAGTGTCACGGATCATCACATCCATCATATTGAAGTGCGAATGAACATCTTAGATAGAAACAAGCGTGTTTGAATAAAAAATAGAAATAATTGCATTAATTCATCGAGACACAGCAGAGCTCCTCACCCCCAACAATGGAGTTTAGAGACTCATGCCGTCAAAGAGTACAAAGTTCTGATCTAAAATGTCATGAGGTGCAAAATAAATCTCTAAAAGTTGTTTAAATACTAAACTAGTAACCTAGGTTTACAAAAAATGAGTAAACTAAGATAGATAGTGCAGAAATCCACTTCTGGGGCCCACTTGGTGTGTGCTGGGGCTAAGACTTGAGCTTTACATGTGCCTAGGCTATTTCTAGAGTTAAACGCCAGGTTGTAACCTGTTTCTGGCGATTAACTCCAATTTGTAACCTGTTTCTGGCGTTTAACGCCAGAATGCAACATGGAACTGGCGTTGAACGCCAGTTTACCTCATCTATCCTTGAACAAAGTATGGACTATTATATATTGCTGAAAAGCCCTGGATGTCTACTTTCCAACGCAATTGAGAGCGTGCCAATTGGAATTCTGTAGCTCCAAAAAATTCATTCCGAGTGCAGGGATGTCAGAATCCAACAGCATCAGCAGTCCTTTTTCAGCCTGAATCAGATTTTTGTTCAGCTCCCTCAATTTCAGCCAGAAAATACCTGAAATTACAGAAAAACACAAAAACTCATAGTAAAGTCCAGAAATATGAATTTTGCCTAGAAACTAATAAAAATATACTAAAAACTAACTAAAACATACTAAAAACTACATGAAATTGACCCCAAAAAGCGTATCAAATATCCGCTCATCACTCATGCATCAACCTTTCCTTTAATTTGTATCACATATGCATTGATCTTTTCATTAACTTAACTTAGAATTGGGATAATTTTGTCCCCTTATTTATTTATTTAATTATTGAATATTTTTGGATTTTTTTTAAAAGGAAAAAGTAAACATAACATTATTAATGCTCATGGATTTTTAATTTTTCTGTTTTCACATGAGTAGGCACTCAAATTCCCAATATTTTATCAATGTAAAAACATAACACATTCCCTTGTTAACCCATGTTCCCACAGTTTTCCCACACTTGATTGACACACAACCTCTATCTTAAGCTAACCAAATATTCAACTTGGGGTAATTAATTTATTTTTCTGCTTAAGGCTAGTGATATGGTAAAATATAGAACAATTGGGATTAAAAGGCTCAAAGTGGCTAACAAAGGTGAATGAAAGGGTAGGCTATTTGGGATAAGTGAGCTAATAATCAAATAATGGCCTCAATCATATGCATGCATATAAACACATTACACATTGGACATATAGGATGGAACAAAATATAGATTACAATCATAGAGAAGAAATACACACAAGAATAAAATATTATAATTAAATAATGTAACCATGTAATTAAGCTCAAATCTCACAGGTTGTGTGTTCTATCTTTAAACCATGTTCCAATTTACAGTCTTCAAGCAAGTTTTAACTCAAAAGTTTTGATTTAAATTAGTGAAATTTTTAAAAATAGGGTCTTAAAAAGAAACTTATTATTTTTCAACCAATTAGAACATGCATGCAAATACCTATTACTATGAAATTTATCCTATTCTAACAAAAGAAAATTAACTTATTGGTGTTAAGAAAGAGAAATTACCTCCAGAAGTCAGGTACTGACCGACCTCCCCACACTTAAAGCTTGGCACCGTCCTCGGTGCCATCAGTCAGGAACAAAGGGGGGCTGGTAGCAGCATCTCCACAATCGAGACTGTCATGGCTCCCTGTGCTGGTAAATGAAGTAGAGTCCGGGGTGTCTGGGTCTTCTTCAGGTGGGTGGTTACCAACAAGCAGCTCCTTGAGGTATGTAATCGGCGCTTGTTACGGTGCTCTCTTCGCTTTCCTTGCCGGTCAAGCCGGTCTAACCTTTCAAGTATCTGATGGAGCAGTTGGTTTGTTGAAGGTGCTTATGATGTGGAAGGAGAAGAAATATCATCGGCCGGTTCTGCAGGCCGGCTAGTAGTTACTGCTGGAGGTCTGATATACTTCCCGTTAGGGACGTATTGATCATCTCGTGGAAGCATGGCCTTGGTGTCCCCAGCTCTGTAGGAGACTCCGGCTGCTGAGACTAGATCTGAAACCAAGGCGGGAAAAGGTAGGTTATCTGTAATCTGTACGTGTCCCATAGCATGTCGGATGTGTCTTGGTAAGTTGAGAGGCTGGTCTGTAAGGATACACCAGAGTAGAACAGCCATGTCTGCAGTGAAGGAGGACTCGTGAGTGCTCGGAAAGACGTAATGGGACATAATCTGTGCCCATACTCGAGCCTTCAAGGTGAGTGCTAAAGCCAATATGCCCTTAGGTCGGGATCGATGGTATCCATAGATCCATCTGCTGCCAGGTTGTGCTATAATTCTGAGAATGGCGTCCCAGTCAAATTGGTATGTCTGGCGTTTGAATGAGGCTTCTTGAAATGTGTCCAATCCTTCTAGAGCAGAGGAAAAATCTAAAGCTCGTTGAATGGCCTCTTTAGTTATGGGGACTTACTTCTGACGGACATAGACAGACTGCATGATTGGCATGTGAAAATTGGAGTAGAATTCAACTATCCATGAAAGATTAACCTGCCGTGGCTGTCTGCGTTCAATTCGGGGCTCAACAAATTCAACAATGTGGGTCGGGAGGATGAGTAGGTACTCATTGTTATAGTTTCGCTCAGCCAGGATGGGGAACATCTGCTCACAATAACGGTTAGTGAACCGCGCAGTGTCCTTTGATGGAAAGGCTTTCTCTTTTTCATCGACCTTGATGATCCTCTTGATTCGCTTTGTTGAGGGCTTTACTGCTGTTGAAGATGGCTCCGCAGCTAGTGCTCTTTTTGTTCCTTTCATTGCCGGTGGTTTGGGAGTAGCTTTCTTTTTACCCTTCTTGGTGGCCATCCTGAAAGGGGAAAAGCAAAGTAACATGTAAAGCCAAGGGTTGAGCAAAGAAGAGGACAGTACAAGTGATAATCAATGCCAAGGTAAAGAAGGATGTCGTTAACACATGGCCGCGACTACATGTGATAAGTTCATCAATGGAAATATAGCAAGTGCATGTAATGGCAAGTAGATGTAAGATGTTCATTGGCATGCCGGCAAAGGCATGAGTAGCATAGATCAAGCATTAATTGCCCAATTTGATTATCAAATTTTTCAAACTAACAATCTGTTTGTATTGATAATTATATTCAATCAATAAAATATGAAAAGGGATTTTGTGAAAAACAGGCATTAGAGTAGAAGAATAGAATAAGTTAAAAATGCACCATGCCATACGGGCTTTTTCACAAACACTTAGTATGCATGGTAGATATGCTATTGAAAGTATTAAATTTGGACATGCAAACAACCCAAAAAAAATAATTATTGATAATTGTCAAACAACTCCTTAATAATCCACAAGCAAAATATAAATGAAAATAATCACCCAATTAAATTTTTAACACCAATCAAAAGAATGTAAAAAGAAAAAGAAAGAAAAAGAAAACATAGATAATGAAAGTAAAAAGAAAAAGAAGAAAACATAAATAAAAATAATAATAGAAAAGTAAAAAGGGGAAGAAGAAAAGAAAAAAAGAACCTTGATGATGATGATAAAGAAGGAGGGAGAAGGTAAGAAGTGAGAAGAAATAAAGAAGAAAGAAGGAAGAAGAAAGAATTAAGAAGGGAGAAGAAAAAAATTAGGATTGGGAAAGAAAAGATAAGAATCTGGTGCAGGTCTAATTAAACTGTGCGTCGCATGCGACGCGTGCGCGTGGGGCACGCGTTCTCGTGGGTTGCGCTGTTTTCAAGTGACGCGTATGCGTGACCTGATTTGTGCTATTGGTGCGAGAGCAGCCTCGCGCACGCACAACTCTCTGTTTTATACGCACATTGCCAAAATTTAAAGTGACGCGTGCGCGTGAGGGACACGCACGCGTGAATGGCCTTATTTTGAAAAATGACGCGGATGCGTGGGGGACGTGTACGCGTGATAGGGCTTGTGCTTTCAGCACAATTCCAGCCCCACACCATCATAACTTTCTAGCCATACACCCCTTTACATCGATTTCACAGGGTCACGCGTGCGCGTAAGTGACGCGCACGCGTGGAAGGCTGATTTTTGCAAGTGACGCGGACGCGTTCACGTGGGCATGTTTGTGCCTAAGGCACGCCTCCAGCCATGCTCCCGCGTAACTCTCTGCTTCTTTTCTTCTTTGTTTCGAAAGCACTAATGACGCGTAAGCGACGCTTGCGCGTCGCGTGCTTTTTTTTTTTTATGCAGAATGCAAATGCAAAGGCAGACTATATGTAGAGATTATGAGAAGAATCACTAAGAAAAATAAAGTAGAATAAAATAAAACAAAACTAAGACTAAAACGGAACGATCATACCAGGGTGGGTTGTCTCTCACCTAGCACTTTGCTTTTACGTCCTTAAGTTGGACGGTCTTCTGGTTCAATCTGTTTCTGTTGGTGGGTCCTCCAAGAGGAAGACCTCTAGCTCTTTGTGTTCCTTCATCTTCTCACCATGATAAAGCTTTAGGCGATGTCCATTGACCTTGATGCAATTGGAACTTGAAGGATGACGCAGGTGGAAGACGCCATATGGCTCTACTTTCTCCACTCTGTAGGGACCTTTCCATCTGGATCTCAGCTTTCCTGGCATGAGTCTCAGCCTGGAGTTGTAAAGGAGAACCAGATCACCTGGTCTGAACTCTCTTCTCTTGATATGCTTGTCATGCACAACCTTCATCTTCTCTTTGTATAATCTAGAGTTGTCATATGCTTCGAGTCGAAGGGTCTCCAGTTCTGCCAGTTGCAGCTTCTTTTCAGTACCAGCTTGCTCGAATCCCATGTTGCACTCCTGCACAGCCCAAAAAGCCTTGTGTTCCACCTCTACTGGAAGGTGGCAAGCATTTCCGTACACTAAGTGGAAGGGGCTCATCCCAATGGGTGTCTTGTACGCTGTCCGATATGCCCAGAGCGCATCAACAAGTCTGGTGCTCCAGTCCTTCCTATGAGGCTTTACTATCTTCTCCAAAATACGCTTTATTTCTCTATTAGATACTTCTGCTTGCCATTGGTCTGGGGATGGTATGCTGTTGCTACTTTGTGAACAATCTCATACTTCTTCAATAATCCTGCTAGTCTCCTATTACAAAAGTGAGTGCCTTGATCGCTCACGATTGCTCGTAGTGATCAAAAGCGACAGATAATATGGTTTCTAACAAAGGAAACAATAGTGTTAGCATCATCAGTACGGGTAGGAATCGCTTCCACCCATTTAGAGACATAATCTACAGCTAACAGTATATAAAGGTAACCACTAGAGTTTGGAAATGGACCCATGAAGTCAATGCCCCAAACATAAAAAATTTCACAGAAAAGCATAATCTGTTGAGGCATCTCATCCCTCTTGGATATATTACCAAACCTTTGGCATGGGGAACAAGATTTACAAAAAGTAGCAGCATCCTTAAAAAGAGTAGGCTACCAGAATCCACAGTCTAAGATTTTTCTAGCTGTTCTTTGAGGGCCAAAATGTCCTCCACTCTCAGAAGAGTGGCAGGCCTCTAAAATGGACTGGAATTCTGATTGGGGCACACACCTTCTAATTACCTGGTCAGCACCACACCTCCATAAGTATGGGTCATCCCATATATAATATTTAAACTCGCTTTTCAGCTTGTCCCTTTGATGTTTAGTAAAATTCGGAGGGAAAGTATGGATAACTAGATAATTAGCTACAGGTGCATACCAAAGAACTACTTCAGATACTGCATGCAAGCTATCAAATGGAAAAGCATCATTGATAGGAATGGAGTCATCCTTAATGTGCTCAAGGCGACTCAAGTGGTCTACCACTAAATTATGGTTACCACTCCTATCTTTAATTTCTAAATCAAATTCTTGCAGTAGTAGTATCCAACGTATTAGCCTTGGTTTAGACTCTTTTTTAGCTAATAAATATTTTAGAGCTGCATGGTCCGAGTACACTACCACCTTAGTACCAAGTAAATAGGCTCGGAATTTATCCAGAGCAAAAACAATAGCAAGAAGCTCTTTTTCAGTAGTAGTGTAATTAGACTGAGCAGCGTCTAAGGTCTTAGACGCATAAGCAATTACGAAAGGATCCTTACCTTCACGCTGAGTCAGCGCTGCTTCTACTGCATGGTTTGAGGCATCACACATAATCTCAAATGGCTGGCTCCAGTCTGGTCCTCTCACAATTGGAGCTTGAGTCAGGGCGATCTTCAGCTTATCAAATGCTTGCATGCAATCCTCACTGAACTCGAACTCAATATCTTTCTGCAGCAGTCTGGATAAAGGTAATGCTACCTTATTGAAGTCCTTAATGAATCTCCTGTAGAAACCTGCATGGCCAAGGAACGAACAGACTTCCCTCATGGAGGAGGGGTAAGGTAAACTAGAAATGACATCTACCTTTGCTGGATCTACAGAAATACCAGTATTAGACACAACATGTCCTAGTACAATCCCTTGTGTTACCATAAAGTGACATTTTTCAAAATTTAATACAAGGTTTGAACTAACACACCTGTCTAATACTCTAGCCAAACTATCCAAGCAAAGGTTAAAGGAGTCACCGTATACGTTAAAATCATCCATAAAAACTTCCATACAGTTCTCAATAAGATCTAAAAAGATACTCATCATGCATCTTTGGAAAGTAGCCGGTGCATTACATAAGCCAAAAGGCATCCTCTTATATGCATACGTTCCAAAGGGACATGTAAAAGTGGTCTTTTCCTGATCTTCAGGAGCTATATGAATTTGAAAATAGCCTGTATAATCATCTAAAAAGTAGTAATGGGATTTACCTGACAGGCGATCAAGCATCTGATCAATAAATGGCAAGGGGTAGTGATCCTTACGAGTAGCTTGGTTGAGACGCCTGTAATCAATGCAAACTCTCCATGAATTCTGCACTCTAGTTGTCAGGAGTTCTCCATGCTCATTCCTTACTGTTGTGACACTAGACTTCTTGGGCACCACTTGTAATGGACTGACCCATTCACTATCTGAGATGGGGTAAATGATATATGCTTCAAGTAGCCTGGTCACTTCTTTCTTGACAACTTCTAAGATGGTGGGATTCAATCTTCTTTAGGGTTGATGGACAGGCTTTGCTCCCTCTTCTAAGAATATCCTATGCTCACAAACCTGAGGGTTGATGCCTACTATATCCGCCAAGCTCCACCTAATTATTTTCTTATGTTTTCTCAGCATACTAAGCAGTTGCTCCTCCTGTTGGGAAGTGAGTTCCCTTGCAATGATAACTAGGAACTTCTGATTATCCTCAAGGTAAGCATACTTGAGGTGTGGAGGAAGGGGCTTCAATTCCAATTTCTGCTCATGGCTAGGCTCTGGACCATCCGGGGCTAGTGATGATGGCAAAGTGTCGTCATTGTGTTCATAGGGTGTCCCCACACTTGGACCTAGCTCCATGTGCTTCTCTTCTACTTTTTCTTGGTGAACTTCAGCTATAGTTTCATCAATGATGTCACACTGGAAGATAGAATGATCTTCCGGAGGGTACTTCATAGCTTCATTTAAACTGAAACTTACTGCTCTGTCATCTATCTCAAAGGAGTAAGTTCCTGAGAAGGCATCCAGCTTGAACTTCGAAGTCTTCAGGAATGGTCTTCCAAGCAGGATTGATGATGGTCTTCCTGAGTCATTAGGGGACATTTCCAGGATATAGAAGTCAATGGGAAATGTGAGCCCCTTAATGCTCACTAATACATCTTCAGCAATTCCAACTACTGTAATAATGCTTTTATCTGCTAACACAAAACGAGCTGTTGAATTTTTAAGGGAGGGAGCCTCAAGGCATCATATATAGACAATGGCATTATACTAACACATGCTCCTAAATCACACATGCAGTCAGAAAATATTACACTTCCAATGGTACAGTTAACCATGCATGGACCTGGATCACTATATTTTTCAGGTATATCTCCCATTAAAGTAGATATAGAACTACCTAAAGGAATAGTTTCTAATTCATTAATTTTGTCTTTATGTATGCATAAATCTTTCAGAAACTTTGCATATTTAGGTACTTGCTGAATAACATCAAAAAGGGGAACAGTTACCTCAACCTTTTTGAAAATTTCTACCATTTTGGGATCAAGTTCCATCTGCTTTTTGGACTTCCGTGCAAGGTGTGGAAATGGGATAAGAATGGCACCACTTGCAGCTTCTGCGTTCTCTGGTGCTTCATTCCTTGGTTGAGCTGCTTCTTCTTCAACCTTGTCTTGTACTTCCTCTTCCTCTTCAGCATCTTCCACTTCAACTATGTCTTCAACTGGGGTGTGTTCTAGTGGGCTTGGCTACTCATGATTTCTCTCTGGCAGTATGATTCTAGACCTCAAAGTGATGGCATTGATGCCACCTTTGGGGTTAGGTAAGGGTTGAGAAGGAATTCCACTGGAGTTGGAAGGTTGGTTGGTGGAAGCAGATAATGAATCTATCCAGGAGACGAGAGCTTGTAAAGTGGCATTCAGACCATTTAAAGTAGAGTTCAGTGTAGTCTGCATGTCTTGTTGTCCTTGTGCAAGAGAACGAAGCATCTCATCATTTGATGAGGAAGAAGGATAAGTGATCTGAGGGACCTGTTGTTGGTTGTGCTGGGGTCCTTGTGACTGCCTTAGGTGAGGAGCTCTCTAAGGCTGGTTCTGATTTCGTTATCTATTGTTGTTATTCCACCTCTGATTTCCATTGTTGTCTCTGCCTCCTCTGTTATAGTTGTCCCTCCAGCCATGGTTGGAATTATCTCTCCAACCCTAGTTGGAGTTGTCCTGCCACCCTTGGTTATAGTTCCCATCGTGGTTGTAGTTGCCGCCTTGTTGATTGTATCCTTGATTCGGGCGGTCATAGAAGTTATGAGTAGCTGCCATAATGTTGTCTTCTTGTTGGAGCTGCGGGCATTCATCAGTGTAGTGACTATAATCAGCACAAATTCTGCATACTCTTTGGGGGACCAACTGTTGGCTTTGTTGTGGAGGGGGAGGCTATTGTTGTTGTTGATTCAACTGCATCTGCTTCAGTAGGTTGGTCATTTCACATATACTCTGTGTAAGGGCAGAAGTCTCAATGCTAGAGGAAACCTCTGCAAAAGCCTTTGAGTGGCTATTCCTATGCCTGTGATTTTGAGTGGACTCAGCTAAATCACTGATCAGTTGCCATGCTTCATCTGCGGTCTTGTACTTTTTCAGAGAACTATTACTAGCTCCATCCAGTATAGTTTTATCCCTAGGCTTCATGCCTTGAGTGAAGTAGCTGATCAATACTAGCCTGTCAATCATGTGGTGGGGGCATGTGTCTAGAAGGTTCTTAAAGCGCTCCCAGTACTCATAAAGAGTTTCTAATTCACCCTGAACAATACAGGAGATCTCTTTCCTCAATGTATCTGTAACTTCAGCTGGAAAGTATTTTTCCAAGAATTCTCTCCTGAGCGTATCCCAATTGGTAACAGTTGCTTCAGGTTGGGAGTAGTACCACTCACTCGCTTTTCCCTCAAGAGAAAACGGGAAGGCAGTTAACAGAATAGAAGTTTCATTTGCACCATGACGCCTGACAGTAGAACAGGCTGTCTGAAAATCCCTTAGATGCTTGATAGGCTCCTGAGAAGGTATGCCATGAAACTTGGGCATCAAGTTGATTAGTGCAGTCTTCAGTTCAAAATCTTCAGCTAGATTTGGATGACGCACTTGATACGGTTGCAATGTAAAATCTGGGGCTCCAACTTCCTGGAGAGTAATCCTCCTAGGTGCTGCCATTCTATCTGCACGTGAATCAACTGAATCAGTCGTAAAGGAGCTTGTTTCTCCCTCAGATGGCGGTTCAGATTCGCCCTCAGATGAGACTGGTGAATTGATAACAATCACTTCACCACCCTCAGAGGTTAACCGACGTCGAGCTCGCCTAATACGTGAAATAGTTCTTTCAATTTCAGGGTCAAATGCGGCTAAGCTCGGATCAGGCAGTGGACACATCATTCAATGAGAGAAATGATGTGTGGAAAACGATCCAACACGAAACTCACCGGCAAGTGGACCGGGTCGCATCAAGTAATAATAACTCACATGAGTGAGGTCGATCCCACAGGGATTGAAGGATTGAGCAATTTTAGTTTAGTGGTTGATTTAGTCAAGCGAATCAAGAATTGGTTGAGTGGTTTGTATTTGACAGAAACTAAATTGCTTGAAATGTAAAGGGAGAGGGGAAATTGCAGTAAATGAAAGAACAGGAAAGTAAAGAAGCAGAATCTTAAAGAACAAGTAAGGTAAATTGCAGAAACTTAGATTGCAAGAAATGTAAATAACTGAATCTTAAAGTGCAAGAAATGTAAATTGCTTGAATTGTAAAAGGAATTGGGAATTGGGATTGCAGAAATTAAACAAGCAAGAGTAAATTGCAATAAACAGAAGAGTAGAGGATTAATTGAATTAAGCTAGATCTCAACAGAAAAGTAAAAATGCTTTGAGAATTTAAAAACAGAGAATGAGCAATGCTTAATTTGCAGCAATTTAAAAGAAGTTGAAGATCTCAGGAGTGGAAGAGACTAGATAACAAGTCTAGATCTCAAATCCTTCCTTGATCCAACAAGAACAATTGCAAAGGAAATAAAGAAAAGTAAATTGCAGAATTAAAGTGCAGAAGAGTAGAAGATGAAGCAGTAAAGTAAACAGAAACTCGATTATGCAGAAGATTAAAACAAGATCTCAAGATGAGATTGAAACAGAAGTTCCTCAATTCTTCACCCAAGATCCAAAGCAAAAGATTAAAGAGTGCTCAAGCAAGAACCAAGAAGAAGAGAGATCAATTCTCCTTCCCAATTCTTAGAAATACAAATTCAAAGTAAAAAGCTCAAAATTGAAATGAAATCTAAAAAGGAAAATTCAAAGTAAAGTCTAGAGGTGTCAAAAGGTCCTAATTACATCAAACTAACTCCTATTTATACACTTTCTATTCTTGGATTTTGGAATTTGGATGGGCTTTTGATTTTGTGAAGAAATGAATTAAGTTAGAGTTTTAATTCAATTTTCAGCCCAATATTTCAACTCCCAGGGGCAAGCTCAGTTGGAAAACCCAACTGAGCACTCAAGTGTTGCCATCCGTGTCAAATTTGGTGCGCCCAGCTCCTTGGGCATTGCGTGACACTAGAGCTCAGTTGGAATTTTGAACTGAGCTCTATGTGTGTCAAAATTGTGCGCCTCACAGCAGCCTGGCCGTGTCAAGTGCGCGCTATGCTTGCTTCCTTGGTGCCTTGGTCCGTGTCAAAATGTGGAGAGAAGGGAGGGGGTAGTGCTCAGTTGGAAAAACCAACTGAGCTTCCTTGGTGGCGCCTTGCTTTCGGCCTCAAGGTCCTAGGTTCAACACTTGGTGGAGGAAGTCTTGGAGCTAATTTCCTTGGATGAGTGGGCGCTCCTTCCTTGTGTTTCCAAGAGCTCCCTTGTTCGAATCTTGGCCCAAGCATTTTAGCTATTTCCTCTTGATTTTCTTTGCAAGCTGAGTGGCGCTCCTCCCTTATGTTTCAAGGAGTTCCCAGGTTCAAACCTTGGCCAATGCATCTTGTGTTATTTTCCTTGCAAACTTGGTGGTGAGTGGTTCCAAGTTCGAACCATGGAGGAGGCATTTTGGCCATTTTCTTCTCTTTTTCTTGCAAGGAGCGTTCCTTGCCTCCCCTTGGTCCTTGGTTCGAAACTTGGTGGCTTCATCCCTTGGAATTTCATCTTGAATTAATTTTGAGAGGTCCCCGATAAAGTTCACTTAGTGAACTGAGCTTCATGCCATTTCCTTGTTTTCTTTAGTGCTCAGTTAACTATTTGAACTTAGCTTTGTGCCTTGCTTCCTCTTTTTGCTTCTTGTGAGGCTCAGTTTACTTTTCTAACTTAGCCTTCCTTCTTCCTCAATGTTGGCACACTTTTGCTTCCCTTGGGCACACTTTTTGCTTCCCAAACTTAGCTTCCATTCTTCCTTGGTTTTTGCCACGCTTCTTGCTTCCTTGGGCACGCTTTTTGCTTCTTTTGGAACGTCCCTTAGGCCACACTTTTCTTCTTTTCTTCTTTGTTCACCTACAAGTAATCAAATCAACCAATCAAAGTATCACCAAATTCACAAGGTTTATAAATCATTAAAATTCAATTAAATTTAGCTTAAACCTTATGATTTAACATCAATTACATGGTGGTTGTTTGATTCAAAGAAGTCATGCATTTTCATTCCAAATTACTTACTTAGAATGCAAGAAAGTGCATAAAACCTAATAAAATTAAAGAAAAAGGCTAGTGAAACTAGGCTAAGATGACTTGTCATCAAGAAACATATAGCTCATGGTAACAAAATAAAAATAAAATATGCAAATAAAATAAAAATATGTACACTAATTAATAATTTAGCACACTATTGCAACTTCTCGGCAACTTCTCGGCAACGGCGCCAAAAATTGATGTTAAGGCGTAAGTCGGCCAATTAAGAGATCAATATAGAAACATGTTGCGAGTATAGCCCTTAATCAGCAAAAATCTGCCTCATCAATTTAGAAAGGTTGTCACAAAATTAAAATAAAAATACTGGGAGTATGAATCCAGGTCGTCTCCCAACGAGTTGCTAAAAAGGGTGCTATCTTATTAATCAGGAGTTTTTCGAGAAATTTTTAAGTTGAATGACAGAAAACAAATAATTGTAAATTGAAAGAGAATTATATATTCTAATTAAAAAGCCTTGACTGGGGGAATGATTAATTGGAAGTTCTATCCTTGTTGGAATCCTCTCAAGTGTAGTATAAAGAGGTTGTTATTTTCACTTAGTTAACCCTTATTAAATAAAGAAAAGTCAAGTGATTGAGGTAACTCTTATTCGCAAATCCTAGTCATCTCCCTTGGGAAGGTCTAGTGTTAGTAAATACAGAATTAGCCAACAACTTCCAATTAAACTAATCACTTGAGCATTCCAACTCAAGTGTCTCCTCTTAATCAATCCCCATGTCAAGTAGGGAATCTACTCCATTGACATGAATATAATTCTCATATAAATATAAGAAGAAGACATGATAAATTAAATAAAATAGGGATTTGAATTTTAATTAAAGGAAAAGTACTCTTTGCATTAACAATCCATGAAAATAATTCAATTGTAACTCTAAACAAGAATTAAGAATATGGAATAAATAAATAGGAAGTAAGAAAACAAACTAGAATAGTAACTTCAACGGAGGTGATGACTCTTCAATATCGAAAAGCAAAAGCAATAAACTATGAAACTATGAACGTAAAGAAAACCTAGAGGAAGAGTAATTTTTTCTCTATATTCAGATCTAAAACTAAAAACTATGCTAATGAGAATGTGTGTTGAGTCTCTGCATGTTCTCTGGCTTTAATCTGTGTTTCTGGGCCAAAAACTGGGTCAAAATTCGCCCAAAATCACCCCCAGCATTTTCTGTTATTTCTGCAGATCGCGCATGTCACGCGTACACGTCATTTGGCGAATTTCCTTGTCATGCGTACGCGTCAGGCACGTGCACGCGTCGTCTTGCAGAACTCCAATTCGCGCGTACGCATCAGGCACGCGCACGCGTTGCTGCAAATTTCTCCATATTGCGCGCTCGCGTGAACCATGCGTGCGCGTCGATGCTCGCTGGTTATCTCCTTAGTTTCTTCTGTTCCTTCCATTTTTGCAAGCTTCCTCTCCATTCTCTAAGCCATTCCTGCCCTATAAAGCCTGAAACACTTAACACACGGATCACGACATCGAATGGTATAAAGGAGAATTAAAACACACAAATTAAAGATCTCTAGGAAGCAAGTTTTCAACCATAGAACAAAACTATAAAGGAATTGTAAAATCATACAAATCATATGAATAAGTTGGTAAATACTTGATGAAACCACTCAATTAAATACAAGATAAACCATAAAATAGTGGTTTATCAGATAGATACCTTGGTTTGCCTTCTACAGTCTCTAAATCGAAAAAGGCTTCTTTTAGTATGATCAAAGAGAAGGTTCGGAAAAGAATCCAATGGTGGAAGAAGCTATTCCTAATTATACATTGTCTTGCTTCAAGTTTCCTGATGGTTTAATTTCGAAAATTCACTCTCTACTTTCTCAATTCTGGTGGGAACAAAAAGGTTCTGAAAGGCGGATGGCTTGGATTAACTAGAACACTATGACTCGCCCACGAAGAAGAGACCTTGGATTTAAAGATCTCAGAATCCAAAATCTGGCGCTTTTGAGCAAACAGTTTTGGCGACTCGTAACACAGCCTACTTCCCTATTATCCAAAATCCTAAGAGGTAAATACTTTAGTAATTGTAATGGGCTTTGAACAAATCCAAGCAATATGATACAGCTTCAGGTTACATAATTGGCTATTTATTTTACCATCTGCCTCTGGAACTTTGCCCTAATTATATGCAGCAGAAAAAGCCGTGGATTGATCTATGGAAGTTGAACTTGCCTTACAAAATTAAGCTATTTATCTGGAAAGCTCTCCATGGTCGGCTTTCGATGCTTGCTCAGATTCATCACCGCATCCCATCTATATTGCCAACATGCCTCTGCTGTCATGAAGCAACAGAAACAGTCACTCATTGTTTGATAGATTGCTCTAGAATCAAAGAAGTATGGTCTCAGAGTTATCTTCGTGATTGTCTTCTCAGAGTTATCTTCGTGATTATCTTCAGAGTCCTAACAACTTTTAGACATAGTGGACTATATCAACAGAGATGCTTAACCCGTTGAAGAATGCTGACCGTAATCCTCAATTTCTTGCCATCATTTGCTGGAATTGCTAGAAGGCTCGCAACCAGTTAATTTTTGAAGGTTCTACTTCAATGCCGTCTGCTATTCTAGCAAGCTCTGACAAGTTGCTCCGTGAAATCCAAAGAACTCGCAGTTTAGATCGTCATCTCCATGAGACAAACTCTTAGTTTCATTCAATTTGATTTATCATTATTTCTTCTTTAAGTTTTTTCTTCGTTTTTCGACCATGCACCGTTGGATGAATTCTTTCAGTGTATTGTTTTGGGAAATCCCCACCTTTTATTATGCTATCTTACTTTTGGACATCTTTGTATTTTATTTTTCAATAATTAATGAAATATAACATATTATCTTTGAAAAAAAAACAATTTTAATATTTAAAGAATTCTGCTAGAAAGACAATGAAGAATCTTGACAATATATACAATGGGCTTTGAATTTGGCCCAAACACATATAAAAAATGAAAAAACTCCACAAATTACCTAAATAAAAAAATTCACTTATTTATTCCAAAAAAATAACCATCTCAAATTCTAATTTATCAAAGCATTTCACTCCAATACCCTCTTCTCTCCCAACCGGCTTCTACCCCACCTTAATCAATAATCATCCTACTCCACCGTTGCTGCTTGGCTTGCCACACGCCACCACCGACGTCGCTTACCCATAGTGAAAATAACCATTCACACAAGGATAAAAATAATCATCTGCATATTTTATAAATTGAACATTCAACATATTTTAATTATATATAAATAAATCCAATCCAATCAGAATAATCATCCACATAATAATTAAAATAACCATTTGCATACCTACTAAAATGACCATCCTATAATATGCTCAGTTGTGAATGTGGCCATTTAAGTATCCTAAAGTCCAAATATCCTTCATTCAATGATAATGAAGGAAGCATACCACAGGTAGATTACCCAAGGCAATCAAACCCATCCCTTACATGCCACAATGGGAAGAGATATTGTATTTGACCGAACTTGAGAATTGGTCACTACATGCTTTGCATCAAGTAACTAGGATTTTTGCTTCTAATTTAAATACGAAAAAGGTAGAATGGTTCTACAAGCTTGTCTTGCTTCCAAGAGTGAGAGAGGAGTGCGACCGTATGGAAAGAGAGAGACGATGGTGGTTGAAAACGACATTGACGTTGGCTTCCGGCGCAGGAGAGAGAGACGAGCCTAGCATAATAGACGCGCGACGGGGAGGTAGGACTTGCCATCCGCGATGATGGCTGCCGGGAGAGTGGCGTCAAAACAGCAGTAGAGGGCGAGGCGCATCGGGCTGACCGGCGGAGGTGGAGGTGGTGTCGTTGGGAGGTTGCGGCAGCGTCGGTATGGTCGGCAGAAAGTGCAACAGCGTGATGTCAGGACCAGAGAAGATGGCGGCGAGTTTTAGACGTGTATTGGAGGTTATGGTGAGATTAGGAATAACCATACGTAGTGTGAATGAGTTTAAATGCTAATCCTAATTTTTCAAAATTTGAAAATTGAAATTAAATAATTAATGATCTGATTTTTAATTTTAATTTTATCTTCCTTTTTTAATTCGATTGTACACATTGTATACTAAAATCATTGTCTCCCCATACTTTTTCATATTTAAGTTCATCTAAGTGATTTAGATCACACGCTGCTTCTCCTCCTCCTCCTCCTTTAATGCTACGTCTTCTTCTTCTTCTCCTTATTTTTTATTATTTTTCACTTTCGTTACCGTCGTTACCTCCTCCTCCTCATTAGAATTTTTTCTCTTCCTTTCTTTTTATCCTTCTCCTCCATCATCATCATCATCATTATCATAATCATCATCGTTATCATCGTCATTATTATTATTGTTGTTATTGTTGAATTTTTGCTATGTTGATGATGTTGTCTGATTCAAAATTGATTTTGGATGTGTTTTTGTTTACGATTCAGTCTTGTTTGTGTGCTTATTTTCAAACTGAGTTTATGTGTCGCAATTGTTATGTAATTTTGATTCATTTCTGAGTTAATTGTGTCGCAATCATTATATAATTTCGGTTTATTTTTTAGTGAATTAAGGTGCATTTGGACTCGTTGTCCTGCACAATTCAAAACTCTTTCTCCTCACCTTCTACTGCAATAACAGCAGCAACAAAAAAATGACGATGAGGAGAAAATACACGAAGGAGGAGGAGGGGGAGGAACGCGAAGAAGAAGAAGATGACAATGACGATAATGTAGTGCGTAAACGTAAATAACTTAGTCGGAAGAATGATGTGTGCGCATGTAATCACATTCTTTTTAATGAGAGTAGTTTTTGTTGGTGTTAAATCTACTTGATTAGACTTGAATGACAATATTATTTAGATGTATAATAATTCTGTTTTAGTATATAGCTAATATGATCGTTTCTAGAATAATGGATATATAATTTTTTTCCTTAGAGGTCTTTGCTCCGTTGTTTATAATAAAATTCAACTAATTTAATTCAGCGAAAAAGTTAGGGGGTCTAGGTGTAGGAGACGCGATGATCCGTAATACAGCACTATTGTTTAAGTGGTGGTGGAGGTTTTCAAAGGAAGAATGCCCATTGTGAAAAAAGGTGGTATGCTCTTGCACCAATCTCAATCCTAACGAGCTACTTTCTACTCAGAAATTACCTATTAGAGGGCCCATGGAAGGATATCTGTCAACTACAAATTAAGGAGCAGCATGTAAGGGATAAGATGATAACCGGATTGACTACGGAAGTTGGTGATGGTAGAAGAACTCGATTTTGGGAGGATGTCTGACTATATTGTGGTCTTCTAAAGGATAGATTTCCAAGGCTCTTCTCGGTTTCCATACAGAAAGGATTCGTCATCGGAGATTGTGGGTTTTGAAATGGGTTAGAGTGGATTTGGAATTTCCAATGGAAACGGGAGTTATTCCAATGGGAGTTGAAACATGTGAGTCAATTACATGACACTTTGAGGCTGGTTAATCTAGCATCTGATAGAGAGGATAGGGTTGTGTGAAAGTTTGACAGACAAGGTGTTTTTTCTACTAACTCATTTGTGCAGGTATTGCAGGAGAAAACGCTTTCGGAGGACGTATTAAGTTATAGTTTCACCAAGAGTATTTGGAAAGGCTTAGTTCATCCAAGAGTGGAGCTGTTTGGTTGGTTTGTCTTGGTAGGCAGGGTGAATACAAAAGAAAGATTGTGTCGATTTGGAATAATTAACCATGAGGATAACATGTGTGTACTATGTAATAAGGATATGGAATATGTTCATCACTTATTTCTTGGATGTGAATTTACTTGACAGGTGTGATGTGCATGGTTAGCTCATCTTGACAGACAGTGGTCCATTTCCGGTACTTTAAAGAAACATTTTCAAAGCTGGACTAGAGCAACTTGTAGCAAGGTGGAGTGCAAGAAATGGTTCATATGTTTCTTTGCGATAGTTTGGAACATCTTGGTCGAAAGGAATAAGAGGATATTTCAAAATAAAGAAAAAGGAGTAGACGAGATCATTAATTTATCTAGTCTTAGTTACCAAGAGTGGAGGCATGATGATTCCTCTTGTTGTTGATGGCTATGTCGAAGATGACAAGGGAATAAATTTTCTTTTCCTTGTTAAGTGCTACGTGATTACTAGTTTTCTCTTTGTTTTCACTCCATCTTATGTGTTAAGCTCCTTGTTTAAAAAAAAAAATTTGAATTTCGATAATAATTCAAATTCTATGACGAAACATTTTACTAATCTAATTCGATTTAGCTAAAATCCTATAAACAGCGAATAAAAGATTTAGCTAAAATCCTATAAACAGCGAAATGGCGCACTATAACACTAGTGGTGGATATGGAAATGGCTCAACGAGAAAATCTTCTCCCCTCTTAGAAAAAGACCTCAAGAGCCAGTGAAATTCATTGCAGATTATGTGAGGAGTATAGATGAAGTGTTTTAAAATGGGAAAAAGGTGAATCGTACAAACAGCAGAAGACAAGAACATTTTTTTTATGATAGCATAGGGGTTATCTTACTCCTTCAAGTTGTAATATAGTTTTCTTTTTTTTTTTTGGTTTTTAATTTATATTTATCATAGTTGTCAGAATCGAAACGATAATTAAATTAATTAAATTATTGGTTCACTGATATATTGATC
>NC_029791.2:121962158-121965053 GCF_000816755.2 Arachis ipaensis | reverse complement strand
TTAGTTAAACTGATAAAATTGATTATATGTAAACAAAAAATATAAAATAATAAAAAATATAAAATTAAAATTTAAAATACATATATTTACTAATATTTTAGTATATAAATATTTAATACTTATTTTAATAATTATTTAAATTTTAATAAAATAAATATATAAAAGTATAATAAAATAAAAATATTAATAACAAAAATTAAAAATATAATAATATTATTAAAAGATAAAATTAATATTTGATATAATTTAAATTTAACTTAATTAAATTGAGTAAATAGCTAAAATCGTCCCTGAAAGATACTCGATCTCCATTTTGGTTCTCGAAAGATAAAGTTAATCAAAATCGTCCCCGAAAGATACACGATTAGTCACGTTAGTCCTTCCGTCAGTTGAATGATGATGTGGGGGCTAATGCCACGTGTCACAAGATGATTGGTTAACGTGTCAGTTCAGTGACACCTGACATGCCACGTGTCAGGTCAGTAACATGTGGCATGCCACGTGTCAGGTCAGTGACACGTAGCATGCCACGTGGCACTTGACATGTAAAAAGGTTATTTATAATAAAAATAGTCCTTAAAAGTTCAGACGTAAGTCATTTTCATTCCTGAATTTTTAAAAATTAATCAAATTAGTCCTTATATAATTTTTTTAAATTTTTTCTTGATAATATTAAATTTAAAATATTTTTTGATACTACTAATTTTAATAGAAATGTAATTGACAATCAAAAAATTAGTAATTGTATCTTTTCTTCTTAAAAATTTTTCAATAAAATTATCTCTCCTTTAATTCTTGTCAAAATCTCTCTTATTCTTTTCTATTCTAAAACATTTTTCTTACATTATTACATTTTGCTGGAATATATATATATATATACTCAAAATTGAAATGTATGTATTTGTTAACCTAAACAAAGTTATATGCTCATCAAAATCAAAATTTATGTATGTTAACCTAAACAAAGTTAATAAAAATTTATACATCTTTTTTTTCATTACGGTATTACTTTCATTTAGGTTAACATACATAAATTTTTATTTTGAGCATATAACTTTGTGTAAGTTAACAAATACCTACATTTTTAATTTTGATTTCCAGCAAAATGTAATAATGTAAGAAAAAGGTTTTAGAATAGAAAAGAATAAGAGAGATTTTGATAAGAATTAAAGGAGAGATAATTTTATTGAAATTTTTTTAAGAAGAAAAGATACAATTACTAATTTTTTTATTGTCAATTACATTTCTATTAAAATTAGTAGTATCAAAAAATATTTTAAATTTAATATTATCAAGAAAAAATTAAAAAAATTATATAAGGACTAATTTGATTAATTTTTAAAATTTCAAGGATGAAAATGACTTACGTCTGAACTTTCAATGACTATTTTGATTATAAATAACTTTTTTACATGTCAAGGATCTGACACGTCAACCAATCATCTTGTAACACGTGGCATTAGCCTCCCACGTCATCATCCAACTGACAGAAGGACTAACATGACTAATCGTGTATCTTTTGGGGACGATTTCGGTTAACTTTATCTTTCGAGGACTAAAATGGAGATTGGAGTATCTTTCGAAAACAATTTTGGCTATTTACTCTAATTAAATTTTATATAAATTATAATATAATATGAGTTTTTGATCTTTTTAAATATTTTTAAAATATATAAGTTATAATTTATTGATATAAAATTATAGATTATGTTCCTATTGATTGAGTCAGCTCGTGAACTTGAGCCAGCTAGTGAGCTTTTGATGAGTCGAACTTGAACTTAAGAAATAGACTCAATTGTTAACGAGGCAAAACGTGAGTCAAACTTAATTTTTATGAGTCGAGCTTGAGTTTGATCCAGCTCGACTTAACTCAGCTCACTTTCAGCCCTAGTCTTTATCTTTGACTATAGAGCTACTCCAATAATATATAAAAGTCTTCTCCAGTTATGCCTCAAATATGTTTTCCTTTTTGTATTGGGTTGAACACAAAAATTGAATTCTTTAACAAAAAATATTACAAATTGATAGAAGAGACCAATTTACGTCGGTAAGCCCAAAGCCAATCAACTCCAAACCCAGTAGCTCAAAATTCTATCTCCCAAGAAGATGCAACAAAAAATAAACATTTTATTAAATCTAATATTTTAAAATTATTTGATATAAAGATTAAGAGAATTTATGTTTGAGATTATAGATTATTGATTGATAATTAGTGATTGTTATCCGGCTTCCATACACAACTATGAAGTACGGACACTTTGCTGAATTACGGTATTTGCGTGTCAGACACATTTCGGACACGATACTCACCGATATTTGTCCGACACGCGTGTCTGTTGTGTCCAACCGTGTCTTAATAAAAAATAAAAAGTTCTTCTCTAAACACGCTTAGACACACCTAAATACCATCACGTGTCAGCGTGTCCAGTCTTATTCTTAACATATATTTTTAAAATAAATTTAGATATAATATATATTATTATTTATTAAAGGATCTGAAAGCGATGAGCGGAGGAAAATTAAAGTTGCCATGGCCTCGGTTTGGCAGCGGCGGTGGCGGCGGCGGCGGAGGAGGAGGAGGAGGAGGAGGTGGAGGAGGTGGAGGTGGAGGTGGTGGAGGTGGAGGAGGAGATTTTTTCATCATGTCGCAGTCAGGAGGTGGCGGAGGAGGAGAATAGTATGGATATTTTGGTGGAGGAGGTGGTGGTGAAGAATAGGAATAATAAGACATGTTTGAGAAAATTGAAGACGGGGATTTGAGAATGTAGCTAAGAATTAGTTTTTACTTTTTAGGATTTGTGGGAGAGAGAGAGAGAGTTTGTTGAATGCGGTATGGAAGGGAATGTGGATGGCTGTATTTAAGGTGTTTCTTTGCAACCTGAGCTGATCATCACT
>NC_029791.2:121961545-121961978 GCF_000816755.2 Arachis ipaensis | reverse complement strand
TTTACACGTAAATATATAATATTAATTTTAATGTATACATAATATTTTTTAATTTAATTATGTAACAAAGGAAATGGATCTTTACCAGTGAAAAAAAATACTTGAGAAAATAAAGTGTGATCTTTCATTTTTAATTCTCTAAGTGGAACTAAAATTAAATAGGAGAGAGAAAGCAATAAATGGTTAAATTAAACAATAGATAACATCCAGCTTTTTTTTTTCCACTGGAGAGGATCCACTCCCCAAAATGTAATAGGAACTGCTAGTTTTTAATTATAATAAAATTGTAAACTCAATTTAGATATTTAAATTTATAAATTTTTATAACAGAAAAATTTAGAGATTACCAGCTTTTAATAATTTCGGCTATTATTTGATTAGTACATACAAACATCAGATTGTATTTAACAAATAAATTTTATTAATTTATACG
>NC_029791.2:121959163-121960698 GCF_000816755.2 Arachis ipaensis | reverse complement strand
TTGTGCACTTGGATTTTGTGTGCAAGATCAGAGGAAGGATGCTATTTCATAATTGCTAGTTAAGGAAACTAAGGTTGAGAGACATTTTTATGATCAACAAAATCTCTTAATCTGAACGCAAAAGTACTAGTATGAATGGCTGGGCAAGTTGCAATATATTAGATATTAAGAACCATAGGAAATTAAAGTGGCATTTTTATGCCATAATATAATGCTGTTAGCCTAATCCAAATCGTAAATAACTGCACGTTTTCAAAGAATATGTTTGACAATCAGCGGGATGCAGGTTTTATTAGGAGCAGGGTGGTGCACTGAGCTTAAACTTGTTATACAGTATATGCACGCAGTTAAAACTCACGTGCAGTCAATTTTATGCGAAGTTGATAGTTGAGAGCCGTTAGATGAAATTTTTATCTAACGATTCTCAACTATCAACTTCATATGAAATCGATTGCACTTGAATTTTCACCTATACACGCATATGTCAAAGTAAAATTACAAAAAATTATGTAGCTTATACTCTTATAGTTAGTTATTCGTTACACTCCTTTTAATTTATATACTTCCGCCGTCAATTCAAGGTGATGTAATTTATGCATTCAGAAACGGCATATAGATTAATGGGGTTAAATTAAAATTACAATATTATTTTATATTTTTTCGGTGTGGGTGGACAAGTAGGCTTGGATTAAATAGTAGTTCAAAATAACGTATAAACAAGTACAATAGTTTTATACAATAACTTGGGGGTGTTACTCTCTGGGTAGCACCTCCCAATACCCCGCTAAAGAAATTCGGATTAGCATAGAAGATTGAGTTTCGTATAATATCCAAATGTGACTTTATTAGAAAATGTTTAGAAATTGAATATAATCTCTCTTCTAAAGCAACATGACTATATATATATATATATATATGAGAGATCGTGCTAAAGTAGCAACTTATATCATGAGTTTATTATAGATTCAGCTCTGTATATTTAGTTAGTTATTAACTAATATTTTGTTATTGGTAGGAGTTTCGTACATAGATTCACTAAAGACGTAAATCCCCAACAAGTTGGTAGCTAGGACCCAATGCAACACGTGGTGTGAAAGAGTGAAATCATATTTATATCAAAATTAATTATTAAAATTAATAATTATATATTTATGTATAAATATATATTTTATTTAATTTATTTTAATATATATATTATATTTTAATAAATATATTTTATTTTAATAACTAATTTTAATAATTAATTTTAATATATATCGTGATTGTATTTATATATATACTTGTATAAACAGTGGCTTTTCTACTGGTCAAGGAATCCGTGACTAAGGATGGCCAAGTAAATCATACACTAGTTGGTCAACTTCAATCCATCTTTAGCCAAGAATTTTTAAAAGGTTAATTAGGAATGATAATGGATATTTATGAAGTTTTTTAGTCTCTTGTTTGTTTTCATTTAGAAAATTATCTCTCGTTTTCGTGTTATTTTTGTCATAGGTCTCCATTTAGTTAATTATTTTCGTTTACAAAATAAACAG
>NC_029791.2:121951795-121959041 GCF_000816755.2 Arachis ipaensis | reverse complement strand
TGATCAAATTTATATATTTTAATTAAAATGTATTAAATCAAACCCAAATAAATCACATTTAACATTATTAAATTCAATTCAACATTATTCAATTAAATCTCCAATATACAAACTAAAATAAAACGAAATAAAAAAATACATAACATAACAAAATGGCAGAGTTGAACGAAAACACCGTCATATTCTTGACTTTGTTCGTGCAATGCTTATTTCTTCTTCCTGTCTTGAGCGTACTTGAGATGAAGCTGTTCTCACTGTTGTTCATATTATGAATAGACTCTCTTCTTTTGTCTTTAGTAACACTACTCCTTTTGAGTGTTTTTATCATACTTCTCCAGATTACAGCTCTCTTCGTATTTTTGATTGTGTGTTTTATCCTTCTTCAGCCTCATGAAATAACAAACTTGAACCTCAGGCTCGCATGTGTTGTTTTCTTGGTTATGGCATTAAACACAAGGGTTATCGTTGTTGGGATCTTATCTCTCGACGTATTTGTATATCTCGTCATGTTGTATTTTGGGAGCATCACATGTTTTTTAGTTTTTTCTTTTGAGTCCATTCTTTCTATCCAGTCACCGTTTTTCACTAACCCCAATGTTATTTTTTTCTAGTGATGATACTACATGTTCTATCTCAAGTCAATTCTTCGAGTCCCCTACTCTTCCGTCTTCTCCATCTCTTAATGAGTTTAGATCAGACGATACTCCTATTCCTGCTATCATGCCTCCTCCCTCTACTCGTTCTTTTAGGATAAGAAATCTACCTCCTCATCTTCTTTATTATCATTGTTTTTCTACTATTCTTTATTAACATAAACCTAAGTCATTCCGAGAAAAACCTCCACAAATCCAAATTGACAGCAAGCAATGCAGAAAGAAATTCAGGCATCTGAAAAAACACACACTTGGGACTTGGTTGATCCTTCTTCTAATCAAGAAGTTGACCGTTATAAGGCATGATTGGTTGCTCAAGGTTGTACACAAGAGTATGGTGTTGATTATGAAGAAACTTTTGTTCCTGTTGCTCGTCTCACATCTGTTCAAGCTCTTCTTGTCATTGATGCGGTAAAAAAATGGTCTCTCAATCATATGGATGTGATAAAGAATGCATTTCTTAATGGGAATTTGAAAAAGAAGGTATATATAAAATCACATCTGAGATATCCTTATTCTTCTAGCAAAGTCTATCTTCTTCGCAAGGTATTTTATGGTGTTAAGCAAGCTTCTCGTGAATAGTTTGAAAAGTTCAGCACCATTATATGCAATTTCAGTTTCATCTGCAGCCCTCGTGAGAATGCTCTCTTTATTCGTAAAAGTGAGCGTGAAGTTGTTCTTCTATCTTGTATGTTGATGACATAGTGTGTGTTTGGATTTCAGTTTGCATAAAATTGATTTTGCAAACTTGATTTTGATGAAAAGTAAGTTTGTATTAACGTGATTTATGTTTGGCAATCTTTATATCAAAATGGATTATACTAAATAAATGTTGTTTGGATTATACTACTTAAAATCACTTTTAGATGAAAAATACTAAAAGAGACATCAATAATAATAATATTTAGTCACCAAAAAAAAAAAATTTAAATAATATTTTATAAAAAAATAATAAAAAATTTCATATACAAATAATAAGAATTTATATTAACAATAGTTGTCATATGAATAAAAAATCAATAAAAATATAACATTAGAATACCAAAAAAATAATATAAAAATATTTATCATATAAATAAAAATACAATAAAAAACATAAAAATCAAAATATGAAAGAGAGTACTAAAAATAATAAAAAAATTTGATACCTTAGCATGATTGAAACAAATCTAAAATATTTTGATGAAAAAAAATTTGGAACGAAAAATATACACAAATAATTACTGTGAAAGTTATATGGTTACTTGCATCCTTCTTACAGAAAAAAAATGAAGGGTAGAGTTGGTAGAAAAGGAATGAATTTCTCATCTAATTTCTCAACTGTAATCAACCTTCCCCAACGTAAACGCAGAAGCTATAATTTTTTGCTTCACATGAACGTACGTTCAGAGGTGAAAGCAATTTTGGGTTTATAGTTTCACAAAGTTGCTAAACATAAAAATGAGACGTTAAGACACTCAAACATACTTCTCTCTTCTCCAACGTGAATCCCAAACACACCCATGATCATTGTTGGAGATGATGTTGATAGTATCTTTGATTTCAAAGCAACCCTTCACCACACTTTGGAGATAAAAAATCTTGGTTATCTCAGTTATTTTCTTAGTCTAGAAGTCATATCCTCAGATGATGGTATCTATCTCTCTCAAGTATGCTTCGGATTAGGGGTGTTCATAGGTTGGATGAAAATCGAGTTTGATGTGACCCTGATCCGGCCCAAAATATATATCGGGCCTATTGTTAGAGCTGAACCCGACTCTAAACCCGATGAAACCTACACACTTTCGGGTCACAATTATACCAGGTAAAAACCGGGTGAAAACCGGGCCATTAGCATTACATTGTCTTGATACCTTCTTGTAAGCTAGCATGTGAAAATATTCAAAATTTCAAGACTCCAACCATTATTTGACATGGTAAAATTTACTTAGAAAAATATAACAAGAACCAACCCTTCTCTAAAATTAAAACATAACCACAATCAATACTAATATTCTCTAATAACACCAAATATTTAAATCAATACAAATAACACAATATTATGTATTAGTCTAAAGTCTTATGCATTTTAAACATAAAACATTAACTTATAGTCTTATAATGACTAATAACACAAAATATTAAGGTTTACAAAAATTAAACATAAAGATAGCCATCATCCATCAATAATAACACAAAATATTAACTGTGTATGATGACCGGACTACCGGGTTGGGTATTCGGGCCGAGCCGGACCATGCACGCCCCTGCTTCGGATCTTCTTGCTCGAGCCAGAATTACCGATAGTCGCACTGAGTCTACTCCCTTTGAGCCTAATGTTCGATTTACCCCTATGGATGACACTGTTTTAGATAATCCCACTCTTTATCGACAGTTAGTTGAAGGTCTCATCTATTTGACTGTCACACGACCAGACATTGCCTATCCAGTTCATGTTCTCAGCCAGTTCTTGTTAGCTTCTTGTACTACTCACTATGCGGCAGTTCTTCGCATTTTTCGCTACATGAAAGGCATTCTGTTTCATGGCCTTCATTTTTCTGCCTATTCATTTTTATCCTTTCGTGCGTACTCAGATGTTGATTGGACTGGTGATCCCACTGATCGTCGTTCTAATAGTGGTTATTGTTTGTTTCTTGGTGACTCTCTCATTTCCTAGCGAGCCAAGAAGCAAACGTTCACTGTTCGATCAACACACAGAAACTGAATACCGTGCTCTCGTTGACATCACTGCTTAGGTTGTCTTAATTTATTGGTTTCTCGAAGACTTGAGTGCTCCTTAGTCGTCTCCAACTGATGTTTTTTTGTGACAATCGTAGTGCTATTCAGATTACTGATAATAATATTTTTTATGAACGCATCAAACACATTGAGATTGATTGTCACTTTGTTCGACAACGTCTCCTTATTGATGCTATTCATCTCACAACTGTTGGAACTCTGGATCAGACTGTTGATATCTTCATGAAGAGTTATCATCCTACTCATTTTCGAACTCTAGTGTCCAAAATTAAGATAATATCCTTAGCTCTCACTTAAGTTTGAAGAGAGATATTAGAGTATAATTAGGATTAATTTAAATCAATTAGTATTATTTATATTTATATAACATATCTATATATTAAATACTTTTTTAAAATTACTCTATTGTTTCTATCATATAGAAAATAATTTTCAATCTATTAATCATTTTTTCTCTTCACGATATCATGGATCTAGATGTATTTGTTTTGGTAAACTCAATTTCTTATAGGAAATCTAAATCTAGGTCGTTGAACACTTACGGTCACTGTCAAGAAAAAGTATCTAAATCTGCACTGCATTGCTCACACACATTTAATCAAACACATGGTGGGCAGTAACAGTGGCAGTGGTACTATCATCATCAACGAAGCAGAGAGTCCCTTGCTACATCAACCCCACGACGAAGCCACTCTCATACAACGAACATGCTCCGAATCAAACAGCCTTTGGCAAATTGCTGCCCCTTCCATCTTCACCCGCCTTGCCATGTTCTCCATCACCGTCGTCACGCAGTCCTTCGCCGGCCACCTCTCCGACATCGACCTCGCCGCCTTCTCCATTTCCTGCACCGTTCTCATCTCCATCACCTTCGGATTCTTGGTAACCATTTTCAACTTCCTCCTTCCCACTCTCACATTCCTCCACTTCTCTTCCACCTTCACCCACCTTTCCGGTTTCGTTCCTCTTTAGCTGGGCATGGCGAGCGCGCTTGAAACCCTCTGCGGCCAAGCTTACGGTGCCAGAAAGCATCACATGCTGGGAATCTACCTGCAACGCTCGTGGCTCGTTCTCTTCTTCTCTTCGCTCTTCATGATTCCGATCTTCGTGTTCGCATCTCCGATCTTGAAGTTCATTGGACAGCCTTCAGCGGTTGCAGAACGCACCGGTTTGGTTGCCATATGGCTGATCCCTCTTCACCTCAGCTTTCCCTTCCAATTCTCGCTGCAGAGATTCTTGCAGTGTCAGCTCAAGACACGTGTCGCGGCGTGGATGGCAGGTGTTTCGCTTGCCATCCACGTGGCAGTGAGTTTGGTTTTTGTGTCCAAGATGAAGGTTGGGATTGTTGGTGCTGCGCTTTCTATTGGGTTCTCGTGGTGGGTTTCGGTTGTGGGAATGCTTTCGTACACTCTCTTTGGTGGGTGTAAAGATACATGGACTGGTTTCTCTTCTGAAGCTTTTCTTGGACTCTGGGAATTCTTCAAGTTATCTTTTGCTTCTGGCATCATGCTTCTGTTAGTGTTTTACATAATTCCCTGTTATTATGTGTGGTTTTTGCGTACTTTTAATAAAGAGTGAAGATAGTTTTTTTATATTAGAGAAAAAATAAAGATATCCTATTAAGTACTCTTTGTAATTTTTGAGTATAATGTGTGTGATATTGCAGGTTAGAGAATTTCTATTACAGGTTGTTGCTTATAATGTCGGGTTATATGGACAACTCTGAGGTTGCTATCGATGCTCTTTCGGTTTGGTATGATAGATTGAGATTCCTAGTTTAGCTTGGTATTAATTGCATCCATAGCTTTTCATTTATTGGATTATATTTTATTTTGTTTCGGAATTTTGACCTTGGCAGTAATACTATTTATGCTTGGGAATCCATGATACCTCTTGGATTTTTGGCTGCATCCGGGTATGTTACTTGATTGTAACTCCACCTTTCTTCCTCTCTCAAAGCATGCTAAATAATGGATTGATAGTAGGGAGAAAAGTATGAGTATATTGAAATGTTAATTATTGGATGAGAAAATGCTCTAAAGTTTGTGTTATTCTGCTATTGCTCTCTATTTGGTTGTTGAATGTTTCCTCTCAAATTATTGTAGCAGTTAGTTCATGTTATATAAGTTCTCTTGCTGAAATTTATCTAGATGAACCATGAGATCCTTATTATTATCATTTGTATTCGATTTTGGATGAGTTTTTTCAAGAGAAAATTGTTTTCTTTCCCCTGCTTCCAAATCATGTTACAGTTTCCTAAACATGCTTCAAAGTTTGTCAATGCTCGACATTTTAATTTGTAACTGATTTTGTGAGACAGAAACTAGTTGATCTCTTGGAGATTATTGTCTATATACTATGCTGAAAGCTAAGGTGCTCTTATTGTCTATAAGTCAGAAGTTCCAAGAAAATGTCCATGAGTATTCTTGAAGATTTTCAAGTTATGATTTTCGTGACTTTTTCAAATAAAATATCTACCTACATGGATGAAACTTCTCAAAAATCAATTAGGTTGTAGACTTTTGTCTATGATGTTATATATCCAGGGTGCAGCATCAACTTGAGATTGTATTACAATTTACTAGGTCTATAAATACACTTATCTTCACCACATAATATTATCAAACATAAATTCCTCATTATTAGATATAAGCAAATAATTGCAGAAACAAAGTCCAACTGTTTAATGATACCGAACTAACAAAAATCCCACCTGTTTAATTATATAAAACTAATTCTCTGTCAACTATAAAACCAAGTAATTTTTTTTCTGCTTTACATAATTGATTGACATTATTTAACTCAGGGTGCGTGTAGCAAATGAGCTTGGCGCAGGCAACGCAAAAGGGGCAAAATTTGCAACAGCTATTTCATTGCTAAACACTGTGGTGGTGGGATTTATATTTTGGTTGATAATTATGATCTTCAATGAGAATCTTGCTTTGATCTTTACATCAAGCTCCGCTATTGTCCAAATGGTCAATGAGCTGTCAATCATGTTGGCTTTTACAATTCTAATTAATTGCCTCCAACCCGTTCTTTCAGGTTAGTGTCTTTCTAATATCGACTTTAATGAGCACCAAAGTCGAATCTCTGTCAATGATGCAAATTCTGATGTTGTTTGTCTCCAATAAATATGTGGTATCTATTTGGTCTTCACTTTTCTCAGGGGTAGCAGTGGGATGTGGAAATCAAGCAATAGTGGCATACATTAACATTGCAAGTTACTATTTGATGGGAATGCCTCTTGGGATCCTCCTAGGCTGGTTGCTGCCTTCGGGTATTATTGTAAGTCTAGCTTATACCTAAGTTACCACAAATATATGCCAAATATAAGAACTTGTTAGGTGGTTATTACTTATTAGGCATTCGAAAATGCTACTTGTCCTTTAAATTTCAGCCTTTGGTTAGCCTTTAAATTTAATGATATATTATTTTAATTTTTTATACCCACTTTCCCGATATCAGTTGTTTAAAAAATTCGGAAAGTTACTTGCTTTTTATTTTTTCTCTCTTCTAAAGATTGAATAAAGGACAACTCTCCTCTAAAGATTGAATAAAGGACAATTTTTAAAGGATATCTAGTTGCACTGTTAAGCATTTTGGTTGATCATAGCCATAGGGAATTAGGGATAGGATACTCTAGTCAAATGTGACGAATAAGATCATCTAATTTAAATTGATTTAGACTTAATTATTTTGTATGTCTTCATAGTTTCTTTAAACTTTAAATTAGGTCTTTTTAGTTTAAAATTTTGTAATCAAATCTTTATATTAGATAAAAACTTTCAATTAGGTCTTTTCTAATTATTTTTTTATTGAGAAAAATACAATTTTTCCGGAGTATTCATTTT
>NC_029791.2:121951256-121951739 GCF_000816755.2 Arachis ipaensis | reverse complement strand
TAGTAAATGAAGTATTACCCACCATGTTGTATACATATCATAATATTAATATGTAAAAAAAAAATGGGTACAAACTCATAATTTATATGTTTATTGCGGATAATGTGATGCAAGCTAGCACTTGCTATAAAGTTTGTTTTACCTAAATGATTAGTTAGCTGTAATTGTTATCATGTCAGGGTATGTGGACGGGAATGTTGAGTGGAACGGTGGTTCAAACGTTGATTTTGATCATTATTACGATGAGATGTGATTGGGATAAAAAGGTATGTAAGAGCAATGAACAGGGACGGACATACGGACCCAGCGGAGGCCTTGACCCAGCTTTTTTAAAAAAAATTAATAGTAATAAGTTATTAAGTATGATTTAATTTTTTAAAAAATTTATTTAGTATTTAGTTAAATATAAATAAAAGTCTAATCTAACTTAAATATTAATGATTTCTAATATCTAAAAAGTAAGTAAAAATATTAAAAAAATTT
>NC_029791.2:121936039-121951154 GCF_000816755.2 Arachis ipaensis | reverse complement strand
TACGGTGATGACAAAATCTACTGTTTTCGATTCCATCTAGTCATCTACCGTGAACTAGTAAGAACACTAACTTCTTTCAAAAAAAAAAAAAAGAACGCTAACTTTGGTTAATTTGTCATGATAGGTACTGAAAGCACAAGTTATTGTCAAGGAGAAATCACTAGTCTCCAACCAGTAACACCCAAGTACCCAACTTTCACGAGGGCGTAAAGATTCGAACTCATGTATATGCTTCGACCCTTTCTTTATTTTTGTCAGCTGTTCTTGGCTGTGTAATACTCGTTTAATTTAAAGTGAAAATTTAAGTCCAATTGTCTTCATCTATTAATTATTAATTTTACATGAAAATAATTGTACTTTAGTTTTTTTTTTTTTAAATTTAAATGAATTTGAGTTTAATGATTATTGGACATTTCAATATCAGAAATGTTCAAGTGAGTGTTCCGGTAACTAAGTTACAATCAAGTCTCCAAAAAACTATTGGTTTAAATTTTAATGTGTAGTGCATATGTTAAGTCATTGGCTTACTGCATGTATTTTATTCGTTTTCTTTTTGATGTTATTTTCAAACTTTCAACACATCTAAAGTAGACTAACTATTAAAATAGTATTCGAAAATTTATATCACTCATAAAAATAATCTCAAAAAATCTTAAGAATAAATGAGTTTTCGAAAAATTTAAAAATTCAACAAAAGAATTAAAGAACTAAATATTAAATACGTATTTTAAAAAAGATTTTAGAAATTAGATTTTGATGCAAATTTTTGTAAGTATTATTAAAAAAAAAATCTTTGCATTTACAAAATTTAGTAATTTTATGTTAAATGAATTTTTTAAAAAAAATTTATTGTGAATGATTAATTTTTTAAAAAAATAAAAAATTTAAAGATTAAATTTTGTTTAAAAATTTTTTATGTATTTTTTAAATATTTATTCAAATGTTGTCATAAAATTTTAGATTAAATAAATAAGTTATTTGTTAAATACAAATTTTTTTATTACTTATAAAAAATAATTAATAAATTATTTTTGTTGTATTTTTTAATTATTCAAATATTTATTATTAATAAACCAAATTGTATTTATGTATGTACACCTTAGAGGATTCGTCTAATAAAGAAATGAAGTTTGAACTAATTCCCGATAACAAACCTCACAATAGAAAAGAAACACACCATGAGACGTTGATTAAAGCCTAAACAGTGAAAAAATGACACATCTGAAAGTGGGTCACCTGGCCTTTATACGAGTGGTGTCTTTTAATTTGTACAAATTCTAAACAGTGAAAAGAAGACACTAACTAATATTTTAGTTTGTTTTTGTTATAATTTATATAGTTATATAAGGTTATAAGGGTTGGTTATCTGAAGAGGAGTATGATTGTTGATCCAGCTGAATTTAAAAAAAATAATAAGAAAAAAATCTTAAGAAAGAGAGAGCTGAAAATTGATAGATGTGCTCGTTGAAATTGGAGATTGAAAGTGTAAGAACAAGTTCAAAAGCCTAACCTAATTGATTGAAAATGGTGATTGGATTTGAGAGGGATTAGGATTTTAAAATTGGAGAAGAAGAGGTGTATTTGGTAGAGATGATGAAAATGACCCTGTTATCAAGTTTTAAGAGAAGCATAGCGTCAATTGAAAAGAAAAGATAAGATAATGTGAATCTTAGAGCTCTGGTAGAAGAATAATTTATCAATAATTATTGTATATATGACAAGGGGTAATTTACCCTTTATTTTAGAGAGGGCATGGTAGAATTCACCTATAAAAAATAGTACATACAACGTGCTTTTAGTTTTTAATAATTGAATTATTTTCACAATTTCTCTCTCCTCAAATTTGCTATTTAAGAAGGTAGTATTTATTAATATAATACAATAATGCTAGGGAACCAAGAGATGGTCCAGCCAAAAACCTGCCAACTCCTTTTGGGTTGGGTCCCCGAAGCCCACCTCACTTCAGCAACATCCTAAAATTCACCCAAGTAAACAAAAATCACCCTAACCAAACCCTATCCTCTCCTTTCACCGTTTCATCGCAGCAGAATTTGAAAATCATCCACGGCCGCGCCAGAGTACAAGGATCATCGGGTAAACTTCTCCTCCACCTTCATCGGACGCCGCGCCTCCGTCCACCGTGTGCGGACAACAGTCGACCTCCGTAGACCGCTTCAGAATCTCGTGACGCTCCCATCTCCTCGACGTGCTTCTTCACGCGTTAATCGGAGCTTTCCCAATCTTGGACGTGACGACATCATTCCACACAGGTACGAGGAACAAGGTGTTTCTCCTTCTCACCCAGGGCGCGCTGTTGCTGCTGCATGTTGGTGTTGGCAGTGTCGTTGAAGCTTTCCTCCCTGCTCCAGCCTAGAATTCTCATGCATGTCGGTGTTGGCGGTTCCTTTTTAAAAAAGTGTCATTTTATTAAATGTGGTGACTACACAACACTTGTTATTGAGGTAAGACAAGATGAAAATATGTTATCATTCTTCAATATTGTTTGTGGCTGCCAACTACTAGGAAAACACGAAAACTTTGTGCAAAATAGTACGAGGTCTCACTTATTAGTAAAAAATATTAAAATCATGCACAGCAAAATATAATTGTCTAGGAACTGTAAACTGGCATATGGTGTTATGATCACTCATATGAATCTTGCTATTCCTTTTTAGTATAAACACTAGTTCATTGACTTGAGCTACTAGATATTTGCAATAGGGCTTGTCCTGTGAATTTATAGGCTTAGTAATATCAATATGCTTTGTCACATTAAATAATTTTGACTGAATTATAATATATGTTCTAACTATTGATTTAATTGCCTTAGAATTTGCCCTAGAATTCCTTTGTTCTTGTCAGTTTAGCCTCAACTTGCCTTGACTTGAATCAAGCTTTTTAAATTCTTATCAGATATCAGTTTTCTGAACTAGAAAAACTCACTCTTGTGATAGTTTTCTTAATCTATTAGTTTGTTAATTTTTTAATGGTGAAAAATTGCTACTAGAATTCTTTTTTATCCGATTATATAAAGAATTAATTTGCAATAAAAAATAATTCTATTTTCTTACCGATATATTCTCTAATTTTAGTTTAGTATCATCCTGCATATAAAGATAAATTATATACATTATGGATACTTGAATGTTTTTTATGGGTGACTAGCAAATTACGGATGATACTTGGTTAGTATTGAATAAAGGGTGTTGATTGATGTAGGGTTTGAGTAGCATTGATCCAACTTGTTGGATGTTGCTTTTGATTCGGGTATAATTAAGGAATGGATAGATGTTGTTTTTAACTTGGGTTTTATATGGTATTAATTGATTGTGGTTTTGTATAGCAATAACAACAATGTATAATTGAGGACGTTTTTTATGTTGGTTCTGATTTTGTATGCAGGTTTTATTAAAGGATTTGGGCCTATTTCTTGTGAACACACATCGGGATTGTGTTGCCGAAAAGCCAATCAAGATGGAAAAAAAGTGCAATGATAATTACCGTCATCAACGTGTCATTCCACATGATCTTATTTGTGACTTACAGCTACTGTTGTCATTGACAGAAATTATTAGAGTCCGGATGCTCGCCCAGCTACATTCATGACATGATGAGCACGCTAACTAAAAACAACGCCATAGAGAAGCTTGCAGAGATTGATGAAATCGGATTCGGATTCTTGAGGCTTGTTTCGAATTGATCTGTGAAGCAAGCCATCATGGTTCACCTGGCCGAGTCGTATAAGGTTAAGCCAAGAACTTTCATACTCGACGTTGGCAACATCCGCCTCAATGCCGAGTTAATCGGGCGGGTTTTCGGCAATCCGTCTCGAGGTAAGTTTCGCTCTCCAAATTACTTAGTATGCCATAGGCATATATTTTAACTTGCACTAACGCACCGACATGTTGTAGGCAATCAATTTCCAACCTTAGATGACAAAAATCCGGCCCACATGGCCATCAAAAAGAGGTTCCATAGACGGACAACAATTGAACTCCAGGATTCGGTTTATAGCTGTCCTATGGCAACGAAATCAGACAGGATGGAGTTTAGGAGATATTTTCTACTGGTAATAATGAAAATATTCCTGTGCCCTACAACACAACAGGTAATTTCGCCATGGCACATTTACCCCGTCTTGGATGTTTCTGACCCCAGAAGATTCAACTGGCCGTTGGAAACTCTAAAGTGGTTTGACATGGCAGTCGAGAAGTATAAGCTCAAAGTGAACAAAACTTGTGAGGGCTGCATGTTCGTCATGCTGGTAGGACGCATTCAATGAGTATTAGTAAATTGAGCATGTCATTTTTTTGTAGAGCATAACTTGTCCCCTTCTTCTGTCCAAGTACTCTATTTTCAGCGGTTGCAATACGGTCAGCTTGACAACGGTCATGAGCATGAGCCATGACTCGCTGCGTGAACCTCGGAACGTTTAGAAAACAAGGCACAATATATTATTTCCGAAGTACTCATTTCTTTCTAGAAATTGGTTACATTATGCCAATATGTTAGTGGATGGTGCTTCTGAGAAGCATCATGATGTTTCTTTTCTTTACTAACTGGTTATTTCTACAAATGTTTTTCAATCTCAGATATGTCAAGTAGTTGGGGATGACTCCATTTTTTAAGATGTGAATTTTTTTTTTTGAGTTTCTGGTTTCTGTGATAGTAATACTTGAGCGTTTGATTTTGATCCATGGTTTTTTTCACTTCTTAAATCAGGGGCGCCTTTTGACTAGAAAGGGTAAAAGTGAAGAGGTAGAAGGCCGATCTCCTCAAGCTGAAAGGAGAAAAGCAGCAAAAAAAAACACAACAAAAGTGTGGACAAAAAGCTTCGGTTGCACCAAGGGTAACAACATATTTACGACTTAGCGTGTTAATAAATTGACTTCATTATTGTTTATTTTGATTCACACTATTTCTACAAACATGGAAGCTTCGTCGGTACAGAGAGCAAGCAGGAAGCAATGGAAAGACGACCAACTAGAAGCACAACAAATCCACCTCCAAGTAGAACACGCTCAAGACGTGCGGAGAGATAGAAAACTAGCCCGAAGGTGAGTATACGTATATGGTAGTGTATGGATTAAATTCTGGATTAGATTAAGTAATTTCAGACGATTGATTTCAATGTAATTGGATGTTTCTTTAAGTAACATAGGAGATGTGCATAATACAGATAAGCAGGTCAACTACCAAGGAAAAGGGGGGGGGGAGGGTTAAAAAGGACCGACCACGTAGGTCCAACCCAAAATCATCTAAAAAATAAAGATCTCCCAATGAGCTCAGATGATAGTGAGGACAATGAGCCTCTTGATAAGAGGATGCGCCGATTGTTTCACCAGGGAGTTGTCCAACAGAAAACAAGTTCGAAGACCTCTGACGGCAACCTCAATCAGAAAATCACACCCCATGAAACAACTGACTCTAGAGTTCCCGATGTAGGCACACTCTCCGTAGCACTAGTTCAGCATCAAGAATGGAAATTCGACGGGGAAGTTTTCCTATGCAAAACTATTTTTTTGGTTCTATTTTGCTCGTTAGGAAATTAGGAAATGTATGCATACAGAAATTTGCTTCTCTCTAACATTGGTTGATTTTGACGCAATAATCCTAATTTCTTGTCGATGCGAGACCCGTAGAGTGAAAGAATATGGGAATACTTTGAGCGACTTCAGTACACAGAGCCACTGCAGACCGTGATGCCAACCACTCCGTTTTGCAAGACACCCAGTCAACCGAGCCACTGGATGTCACCCAGAATGACTGGGATGGAAAAAAATCCTACCCAGTGTATTCCTATAAGGATGAATTCATTACTAAAGAGGCGAAAGCTCGACAAGGATGCTGAGGATCGAGTGTGACGATGGGGGGTCAATGCGTTGTTGGGGGAGGAGAGGGTCGTGGTGTCGTATGAAGGAAGGCTACATCTAGAACTACTCCGAGAGGACCTGTGCACACTGCAACCCCGTCACTGGATCAACAGCAACGTAAGTAGAACATAATAACACTTTGCTAGAATGAATGGAGTTCTTAATAAATATAATATCTCATAAAGATGACCCTAACAAATTAAAATTGAATGTGCAGATCGTTCAGTGGATGTATTTCAGTTTTAATGACTCAGAATCATCATGGTTTAAGGATGACTTCTACTGTATTCCTCCAGGAATTTTGGTATGAATGATTTTGTGGATTTTTAGAGTTTAAGATTTGTGTACTGAAACTAAATATGGTTGTTGTAATAGGAAACGGTGTTGCAAAAGAGGAACCTGGATTCTTTCAGGGAGATTTCTACCTTGAGTTATGTGGGGCTGGGTCCTCACTTCGGTGCCGATTCGAGATATTTAGACAAGGTAAAAGCTTCGAGGAGAAAATGGGTAAGTCAATGCATTAGATGACAAAAACTGTATGGTTTTTGCCTCTTATTCTAGGTGTTTGATGTCATTGAACGAACTAATGCTTGCATGTTACTATTTTCATACGTTTGTTTGCAACGTAGTAGTTTTTCCTCGGATGTTGCTTCTGATAGGCATTATGATGTTTCTTTTCATTGCCAATTGGATGGTTTTAGATATGTTTCTGATTTTTCATATCTTAAGTATTTAAGATTTTGTGTACTTAATTGAGAAGTGATTGGCTTTTGTTTTCTTAGATATTCCTCAACAGGTTTCATATGTTAAGAATTTAGGGGCTGTTTGTTTTTAGTGATGAAATTGTGGATGTCTCTGGTTCATTAAGCAATGCATTGCCTAATTATAATAAAAACTGTATGATTCTTGCCTTGTATTCTAGGTGTTTGATGTCATTGAATGAACTAATGCTTGCATGTTACTGTTTTGATACGTTTGTTTACAACACATTGGTTTTTACGTGGATGCTGCTTCTGATAGGCATTATGATGTTTCTTTTCATTGCCAACTGGATGGTTCTAGATATGTCTCTGAGTTTTCATGTCTTAAGCATTTACAATTGCGTGTACTTAATTGAGAAGTGATTGGCTTTTGTTTTCTTAGATATTCCTCAACAGGTTTTTGTGTGTTAAAGAGTTCTGCGGCTGTCTGTTTTTAGTAATGAAATTTTGGATGTCTTTGGTTCATTAAGTAATGCATTGCCTAATTATACTAAAAACTGTATGGTTCTTTCCTTGTATTCAGGTTGTTTGATGCCATTGAACGAACTAATGATTGCATGTTACTGTTGTGATACGTTTGTTTAGAACGCATTGATTTTTTTCCGTCTGTATTGATCGTCATTGGTGGCTGTATGCCTTTGAGGTTCTTCAAAAAAGGTTGTGGGTACTGGATAGTATGCATTCTGGAGAGCATAATGATGAACGATCGAAAATAGATGCTTATGCGGTATGCATATATCACCGAATTAGTGCAACAACATCCTTAGTCATTAAAAATTAGCATTGCTAAAGTGTAGTTGCTTTCCAGGGGAGAATTATTGAAGACGTAGCTAAAGTGTCGATGCCCGCATACGAGCCCACGGAGAACGGCCTGACTCGTTTTTATGCCAGCGTCCCAAAACAACCTAACCAGTCAATTGAACTGCCATCTATTAATAATCTTACTAGCAATTCACTTGATACAGATGCTTAGTCTCGTGGTTAAAAATAATATTTCTATCTATACATGTAGGTGTGATTGTGGTGTATACGTGATCAAGTTCATGCAGTATTGGAGTCTAGATAAACCCTTGCAATTCTGGACCAAGGTGATTTTAGAAATCCTATTACATTTAACTTGTACCTCTTTCCAATTAATTACTTTCTCGCTTCCAAATCTCTCGCTCACACACAATTATGCCATTCAGAACGTTCTACAGGAGTTTCGAAAGGAAATTAAAATAGACATAGTGATGGGTCCTCATAATTCACTCATTGGAGAGGCTCTGGAGGCATTGGACGACCATCCTATATGTTGCAACCAGCCAAGAAACAAGACTAAGGCGGTGAGATTATCCTTCACAGCACCGAGCACGAAGACCATGCTATAGCGTGCTGGGTTACCCATGAGAAAGCCAAGCAAGGGGGAGACAACTGAAGAAGACAGATGCCTAGGTAAAAATCATGTAAACGTACAGTTGTCATACTGTCTCTATAGATTCCTTGTGTTAGATTTGTGGACGTTTATATGGCATTTTCTACCTTGCAGTAGTTTCGTGTGAGTCTGAAAAATTATATTTCACTGCAGGTATATGATTTTCTACTGCTGAAACTGCAAAGTTGCTGGTGACTTTATCCAAACTTTTAAGTGGATGGTGCTTCTGATAGGAAGTAGGATGTTTCTTTTCATTGTAAATCGGATGGTTCTGGATATGTTTTCTGAGTTATCACGTGCAATGCATTCGCAGATGTGTGTACTTCATTAAGAAGTGAATGTCTTTTGTTTTTTTAGATATTTCTCAATAGGTTTCATTAAGAAGTGAATGTCTTTTGTTTCGCGAACGTGTGTACTTCATTGAGAAGTGAATAATTTTTGTTTTCTTAATTATTCTTCAGCAGGTTTCATGGCAGATGTAATCCATTATTTTTTAGAACAAATAAGTGGCACTTCGTGATCCTAAAACCATGACAGTCTCACAACCTAAAATAATTAATATTTAGATAAAATATCACAGTTGTCTTTTTATTTATTTTATTGAATGTGTCATAACAAAACCAATGCAAGTTACAAAGAAAAAATCGTCAGAAGTTATTAATTTGTGTCAAAAGAACCACGAAATCTAGCTAAGTATGAGAAACCAACCACAGTTAAAAATGTACAACCAAACGAAAGAATAACTATGTATGCTCAAAAGAGTTCAACAGGGACAGGAATCCACCACTATCCGATGCATTCCAAGTAGTAGAAGCCTCAAATCCTTTCTCTACAGAACCATCATAATCATTATCTGTCTGTAGGTCAACAACATCCAACAAAATACATAATAGAAAAACAAAAACAACATATATGAATCAACAACACCTTCCCCAAAAAAAATTTGAAATAGACCTCACGTCTATCACATACCGGATGCGGTTTTCTCTTCCTTTTTTACAACAATTTCTTAATTGACTTGTCTAACTCTGCTCCAAGTCTCTTACTCTTTGGTCATCCTTTAGTTTTAACTCTTGAGAGTCCCTGTATGTCATGTACAACAACACCGCCTATGCTCTATGTGGGTATAGTATTCTATGTTGCAGCAACAGTAGTCAAATGCATCCTGGTACAGTAATCAGTCAGCTTGGTCTTTGCATCCCAAAGGGCAGATCGCAAGATGGCTGCTTCCTCATCACAAGTAATGAACTCTTGAGCAACGTTATAGAACTCTAAGCACAAACGCCTAAACAGGTTGTGGCCTTCATCGGTTCGAGCCACATCATGGCTACTCTTAATGTAGGTGTGCTTGTGCATGATGTTCTTACTCCATCGAGGAAGAACATAGCAGCTCGGTACTCTGTCAACTTCTGTAGTATGAAAACACAACAAGGGTGTGGCAACACAATATACCAGTGGATTCAAACTTGTTGCACTCGCACCGAACCTCTTGACTCAATGGGTCAAAATCTACTGTGAAAGTACGGTAAATAGTCTTCTCCCAAACTATCTTCAGCTCGTCCATTTTAACAGAATTGAATCACCCTATTGTTCAGTTGACTGAACCACGCAATTGGTTTTTTTTCTTACCTCCAGTAGAACATCCCTGAACATATTACTGGTGTATTCCCACTGAAATTGTCTCTCAATGCCGGTGCTCCCTATACATGGGATGACTCCTTTCGATTCCGCATCATCATCTTTAAGCTCCTTCTGTTCCTTGTTTCCAAGCACATTATCGTATTAATGGACAAACTGGACCAACCTACTCTTGCAATGCAGAAATCCCCCATAAAATGCGTTCATACTTTCACTCCGCTGTGTATTTCTCATACCGGCACAAAATTCACTCTTGAAGAATATTGAAACCCACTTCCGTCGATTGGCATAAAGGTCTACATAAAAAACCAGAGTATAAGAGTGTCGCTTAGACACAACATGATGACCGCTTTCAAAGAACTAAGAAAACAAATAAAAGAACATCCAGTTTCCCAAGAGAAAAACCATATGTTTGTGTATTGAAAGGAACATCTATTGACTAGGTAAAAAAGAAACATCGACTACACTGCTAAAAAAACAAAACAACCAATTCAAACTAGCGGAATTACCAACAGTAAATAAATAGGCAATATGCAACCAATATACGGGAGTTAAGTTAACGATAACGGACCTGTTAACCATCTGTTCTGACCTAGGTCAAATTCTTTGATGAATTCAGTCCAATCAACTTCAAAAGAGTCAGCAGAAGGAGAATTATACATAATGTGATTCATCTTATTATTCAATTCTCTGTACCTAGCGTAACCTCCAAACTTGAATTGTGACTTCTTCAGTATGTGCCAGATGCACCATCGGTGGACAGTATCTGGTAGGACCTTCCTAATAGCACCGGTCATGGCCTTGCACTGGTCAGTGATGATCCCCCTTGGTGCAGTCCCGACGCATCTCACCCATTACATGAACACCCACTCAAAACTAGGGATCTCCTCGCTCCCAAGTAAAGCACAACCAAGAAGAGTAGACTTCCCATGGTAGTTTACACCGACAAAGGATGCAAACGGTAGACTATGCCTGTGAAAACACCAACGACAAATGATAGACACAAAAACAAATTAAAAAAAATTGCTTTTGCAATTCACCCATAAGTAAAAATAGACATGTTTCTTCTGTAAGTGGTGTCGAATGACACTACATCTCCGTAATATTCATACGAAGCCCTGCACCTTACATCTACCCAGAGTGCACTCCTAAACTTATTAGCATCGTCAACGTCTATTGCATAAAAGAAGTTGGGATTGATCTCTTTCATTCGAACAAAATAATTCATCATCTTCTTAAAGTCCGCATTGTCATCAGCACATCGGAGTGTTCTTGTGATGTAATTTCTGACATCATTTTCTGAAAAACTCAGGTTTGAAGATCCGCCAATCTCGTTTGCCAGTACTAGATACGTCTCGTTGGGTCTTATACCAACCTCGTCGTTATCCGTAATGACGCACTTAACATGCATTGTCAACTCCCTGTACTCATGATAGTGGACCGCTTTCTTAGCCGAACAGGGGTGGGAATGCCTCAATTCTAATTAGACCTAATCCAACTTTCCTTCTCCCTATCCAGCATGACATACATCCTTGCTCTGCATCTCATGGCTGTAATTCTTTTTGCCTGAGTTGCTGCCTTCACCCGAGACTCCCGATAACCTTCTCGCGTGCAGTGAATAGACTGATTAATGGGTATCTTTGATTTCTTCCGCGTCTTGTCGAAGTTCGTGTTCCTTATTTTAGTAACGAACCCAACTTTCTTTGCATAATTTGCATAAAATTTCTGTGCCAGAGGCAACGACTCAAAACACATTCCTATGACTGGGATTTCCTCTTCACTGATCCCACTATGATCCGGCAACTGTAATGTCACTTCACAAAACCAAATACGAATTAAAACTAGCATTAACACAGTAACTATAACGCGATGACAAACAATAAGGAATAATTCAAACCTCGTGTCTCAAGTCCAACTCATCCTTTCTCATCACAATAACGTCGGTAATTTTATCGACCTTCAATGAAAGACAATGAAAAAAATATTTATCAACTTAAGATCTTTACTATATAATGAATCACTCCAATAAAAAAACATCAAAAAATAGTGCAAACACATATGGGAATCAAGCATATTTTATTATAAAAAATATCTAACTAACATGAATAAGAAACATTCACATAACACGAGGTTTTTAAGGTAAATGGCGTGGACAAGTCCAAAGAGACCAACTTTTTGAGGTAAGAGATCTCTTTCGGAATTTTTCCATAAAAACCAGCATTTGACAAGTTCAAATGCTTCAAATTCTTTAGCTTCTTGATCTCAGAAGGAATTGGAGAGCCAAAGACATTATAAACCAAATTCAAACTTTGCAAATAGTACAGGTTAAAGAGACTAGAATTGTTTAAACCTCCAGTGATAAATTCCTTACTCAAATCAAGACCAATTACATGTCCCTTGTTGCATGATACTCCCTTCCATTAACAACAACTATCATTTTCATTCCAATGAACTAGTTTTTTAGATTTGCCAGGGTTGAATTTAAGGCTTTCTTTCAAATGGAGAAGTAAGTATTTTTGGTGAACAAGATTATGGTCGGTTACAATATGAACATTGATACTAATTATGAAGTTTATCAAACAAAAGGATACTAAGAAGGACAAGACTGATGAAGACCCATTGTATATATTTGATTATTTGGTTAAGTATGTTGATGAGGATGGTCTAAAATAGATTGAAGATATGCCTTTTATAGATAAAACCAGCTCATTGTTTTGGTTGATTTTAAATTCTACTATCTTATAATAACATGCACTATTTCTTTGACTCGTTAACTTATCAATTACTCACTACTATCTTCCATTTTCTTTTTCTGGTTTGATAATTCAAAGTACTCAACTCACCACAAAAAACATCTAATTAACATGAATAAGAAACATTCATTTGTCATTAAATTTCATACAATGCAGGACCAGACTATCTAACATACCTTAGACCTCTCTTGAATAACAACTTTACCCACAGTCAATTCTTCATTCCCTTCGTTTGAATTGATCAATGTGCTATTCGAACCGCCTTCTAGGATTGAGAACTCCATGGACGTTACACTTTTTCGAAAGTTTTGAACCGCGCCGACAGCTTCTTTGTGCAGAAAATACTATGCGTGATGGTCTCTGCGAGAAGACCACGCTCACGAACGTCACGGTCAATACCGGCACAAACCGCGGAGAACCGACGAGGGAGCCATGGGTTGAATGATTTAATGGAGAGGGTGGAGGCAATTGATGAGAAGAAGAGTGAATTATTGTACCGTTTTCGAAAAGAACTTGCACCACCATCAATGACAGTACCGCTAATGACGTTAAGGATCGAGGATAACCGATAAAGGAGCGCTGTGAGCATGCCTTGGATAGAGGAGGTTGGTGCCTTTGCTGTTTGGAGGAGAGCTAAGATGCACCGCAGCCGTGGAAAGGTAAAGAGAGTGAAGATTTGAAAGCATTGTGGACTTTCACCGTGATTTCCGTTAAGAGGTTCTCAACGTATCCCTTCAAACCTAATTTTCGCATTAAAAACCATTAATAACAAATATTTTAAATTATAAATGAATAAAATTAATTAAGATAATTATAAATAATATTCTTCCTTAGTTAGGAATTAGTTCCATATACTATTCCTAATATTCTTGCTTTTCTGAAAGGGAATGAAAAATAAAGAAAGAAAAAGACAGTGATTTTATTTGTGGCGGATGTGATTTGCCCATTTTTCTTTGCCAATATGGAAGTATGAAACCGGAAATATCCTACTAGAATCCAATTTGGAATTGAGCACCATCATGTTTTCTCTTTAAAAAAACAAAAAAATAGTCAAACAATTGATAAGGTATTGCCATCGATGAAGAAACACGGCGCACACGAAGAACATGGCAACCTTACCGAAACCCTCCTCCTTCAACATAACGACCAAAAGATACAACATCAGCTCTGGATCGAGACCAAGAAGCTATGGCACATCGTGGGCCCCTCCATCTTCAGCCGCGTCGCCACCTTCACCATGAACGTCGTCACCCAAGCCTTCGCTGGACACCTCGGCGAACTCGAACTCGCCTCCATCTCCATCGCCAACACCGTCATTGTTGGCTTCAATTTTGGCCTCCTCGTAAGTAATATAAAATTATTGATAATAATTTATTTAATGATTTCTAGTTTTAATTTAGAGAATTGTGACGTGGACAAAACAGTTGGGAATGGCCAGCGCGTTGGAGACACTGTGCGGGCAAGCGTTTGGGGCAAAAAAGTACGGCATGCTGGGGATATACATGCAGAGGTCATGGGTGGTTTTGTTTCTGTGCTGCTTCTTGCTCTTGCCATTTTACGTATTTGCCACTCCCATCTTGAAGCTTCTAGGGCAGCCTGATGACGTGGCGGAATGGAGTGGTGTGGTGGCTGTGTGGCTCATCCCTCTTCACTTCAGCTTTGCATTCCAGTTCCCGCTGCAGAGGTTTCTTCAGTGCCAGCTCAAGACGGCGGTGATTGCGTGGGTTTCGTTGCTGGGCCTGGTGGTCAACGTGGTCACCAGCTGGCTGTTCATCTATGTGTGGGACTTTGGAGTTGTCGGTGCTGCCATTGCTCTGAATTTGTCCTGGTGGGTTCTTGTAATTGGGATGTTTGCTTATACTGCTTGCGGCGGTTGCCCATTGACTTGGACCGGTTTTTCCATGGAAGCGTTTTCTGGTCTCTGGGACTTTCTCAAACTCTCTGCTGCTTCTGGTGTCATGCTATGGTATGCTCTAATAGAGAAAATTTACTGTCAGTATTTTATTAAGGAAAAGTCTAGGGGACAGCAACTTTGTTAAATTCTGGCCAGTATAAAAAAAAAATGAGTCATTGAATGAAATCTTAAATCAATCTCACACCATTAAAATTATTATTGATGGCTATTTGATAGCTACAAATCACAAAAGTTATTGGCCCTAACATTCTTTTTTTATTAAAATTTAACCAACACTTAATTTAAAAAAAGGTGAGTAATTTGCATGGATACGATGCAGCTTAGAAAACTGGTATTACAGAATACTGGTGCTAATGACTGGACAGTTAGAGAATGTGACGGTTGCTGTTGATGCCTTGTCGGTATGGTAAGTTAATTTCTTCAATGTAATTTATATTTAGTGGAGGTTTAATGTTTAAATTAATTTGAAATTTTAATTTACAGTATGACTATCAATGGTTGGGAAATGATGATTCCCCTGGCTTTCTTCGCTGGTGTTGGGTACACTTCTGGAACCTTCTTCTTTCTTGAGTTCCCTGGTTGTGTTTTATTCTTTAAACTTTATGCGTACGTAGATATGGATGTGCATAGATAAAGATGCCATTTCACGTTTTGTGCATGTCCCCTTTCCATAACTTCGTTATATATATTTTCCAACAATAATAATATGAACCTTTATTTTGAACTCTCTATTATTCTATACTTTTCTTTTTAAATTATTA